>NC_060281.1:20030193-20294565 GCF_021613505.1 Equus quagga
AAACTAATATTTGGTAAAATTATAAAGAAAATCAAGGGAACGATAAACCCCAAATTCAAGCTTGTGGTTACCTCTAAAGTGGATCTGAGACTAGACTGAGTTTTCACAGGTATCAATAATGTTTTATTTCATAGGCGTGGTTGTAGGTATACAACTATTCGTTGCATTGCTATTCTTTACCCTCAACAATATTTTATAAATATTCTTTTGATACTGTTCAGTATTTAATAAACTTTTAAATTAAATAAAAATTTTTAAACTCTCTATATATAGACCTATAGAGTCTCCATAAGACTCTGAATACCAAGTCTATAATTTAAAGCACATGTATTTCCCAGTGTTGGGTTGGGCTGGAGATGGGTTTGGAAAGTCTACACCATTATTTTTAGTATCTTTAAGTACTATTAATTATTCTATTGGTTAAGTCAGGATATTAGGGAAGTAAAAGTTTTTAGTTAAATCCTATGTGAACCAGTTAACAAAGAAAAATCAGTCAATCTATTAGTCAATTTCTAAGTATAAACAGTTACCCATTCAGAAGAATTGCGTCCCCAAATTTTGTTTGCAAAAGGATTTTGGGGAGTTGTGAATACTTTTTCACACAAAATAATATTATAAATATTGGTCATATTCCCATCTGACTTGGGAAAGCCTATTTAACTTGCAATATAACTAAATATAATACTACAAGTCTTACATTCTTTCATTGATTCTACGGAAAATGAAGCCAAACTTCTACCTGAGAAGTCAAGATGCCAGAAGATACCAGCCACTACTTTAGCCCCAGCCTCTCAGTCAGTGACCCTTCTACTGTAATATCTAGAGAGAGAGATTTCCACCCCACAGTCAAGATCCCTTATCACAGGCGTAGGTGAAAAGGAATCCACTGAGGCAGCAGAGGATGCATATTCCTCTGTACAGCAGAAGAGTTGTGGGAAATAACATTGCATAAGTTGAATATGGTCATATTCTGGACTTCTTTGAAAGCTCCCCAGGGCAGTTAAGAATTTATTAGATAGGTAGAGGGATGATTTAATGAAAATTAAGCCATCAGTTATTAAATCTTTACCATGTACCAAGGATTTTTCTAAGTAGTTTACATGCATAAACTCATATATTCCTCACAACAACTTTATGAAGCAGGTAATTTAATATCCTAGTTTTCAGATGAAGAAACTGAGAGGCAGAGTAGTGTTTCACCAAATGTCACACAACAGGTAAATGGTAAAGCCAGATGTGAAGTCAGGCTACCGATCTGTAGGATCTGCCAATTTCTATGGTGTAAATATTCCCGTCACAGTTGACCTTAAGTGACCAACATGATGTCACCAAACACTAGGTTGGAAAGAGATATGCGCAGTTGGCTCTAGCAAACTGAGACAAGCCAGCTCTATTGTAAAATTGAACAAGGATTTATCAGTGCTCATAGTATACAAGAAGTAGTACGCTAAAGCAAAAATTGTTTAAGCTCTGGTTCTTGCCCTGATGGTAGTGATAGTAGAGTCAGAGAGATAATATTTACAATGGTGAAATATTGAACAGAACATATATATGTAATGTTATAAGGGGAATGATAGTTCATATTTAATTGCCAAATAAATGTTATGGATATTAGTTTAGAGGTGGAGAAAATAGCAGTGGCCTCTATGGACAAGAAGGTTTTTATGGAGAATTGATGTTATTAAATCATTGCAGAATTTGCATGGGTGGAAAGGAACGCATTCTAAACAGGGGTAAGAACATGAACAAAAAGTGCTACTTAAATGAGTTAATGTTCTTTGAAATCAGTTCATTTCACTAAATCAGACGGCAAAGAGAAATGGTAGAACCTCTCTCAGAGGGAATTTTTCCTGTAACCTGGATCAGTTTCAACATTGATCTGCCAAGAGGCAGGAGGATGAACCAGATAACCATTTGAAACCTTTTAATATGTATATCCTGTTTACCAATAACACAATTTCTTGAGTTGGACATGTGTATCGGGCCTCAATGTGAGGCTTTTAATATACATGTCCCATTTCTCAATAAGAAAATTCTGGGTTGGATGTGTATATTGGGCTTCAGTCTGAGGCCTTTAATATGGATATCCTGTTTATCAATGAAATCTTTTCCAAGTTTGCTAGTTTTTATAGTTACAACTAGTTAGCCTTCCTGATCATATGTCTCTATCACTGCCTTTCCAGAAAGGCATTAATGAAGAGAGCATTGAAATCTTTCAAAATGTAATGTTCTGGTTCTGGAACGCTGAGAACCTTCCTCTGGCTAAAATATGAATTTCACATCCTTTATTTGTTAAACTGTGATTAATCAATCAGGTTAGTCTGTTATGTTGATGTATGTTATGTAGTATGTTGTTAACAGACATCCTGAGAGTTGAAAATTCTGTTCAATCGCATGGATATTTTAAAGAATGAATTAATAAATGTCAATAGACAATAACACCTTCAAAAAGAATGAATGAGGTAGTAGAGGGAGAGGAGCAGAACTTGATTTCCACACGGGCTTTTCTCTAACCAGGGAGGAGGAGAAATACCACTGAAAGGCACAGGGGAGGGAGGAATGGAGACGCAGGGATTGGGGATGGAGACATCTTAGAGTGGGAGAGAGTTTCAGGAAGGTGGGTTCTTTGCACTGGGCCTTTGCACGTTCCTCCAGGATATCCTTATGATTTACTCCCTCGTCCTTGCAAATGTCACTTTCTCAGTTAAGTCTTCCCAGACGGTGTATGTGAAATAGCAATTCTCCCCCAGCGCCCCAACTGATTTCCTTACGTCTCTTCCCCTGCTTTAGTTTTCTCCATTTCTCTAACAGTTCACCATTTGGTATATATCCACCTGTTTATTTGCTTACAATCTGTCTTCCCTCTTCCCTCAACTCACACATATATTAGACCGTCAGCTCCACAAGAGCTTCTCTGTTTTATTTACTGCTGAATCCCTAGCACCTGGACCAGTGCCTTACACATAGTAGGCATTCAATAAATACTAGTTTGAGTACAAATAAATGAAGAAGGGGTGATCAAATGCAGCAGAGATATTCTAGTTCCTTGAATAAACTGCATCTCCAACTTTGGTCAGCTAGATTACACACACCTCTCTTGATTATAAGGAAAATCAGAATGATTAAGTATGGAAGAAGACAGGTTAAACCCACTGCCAACTGCTGAAGAAAAAGAAAATAAATCCTTAAATGCTATTTTTGTGTTAATAATACACTTAATGCAATGAACTTGGATCCTTACTTAAGGTTGTTGTGATAACATCCTTGTAAGTGTTTTATAATCCTAAGAAAAATGTCATGTGAGTTTGGGCTACTTTTTAAAACAGCATAGGTCTGCCAAAATGTTTTGCAAACATTGTGGTAAAAGTATTTAAAAAAAATAATCTACATTTATGACTGTCCAAAAAAGGACTGTTAGATATTTCAGGATAGATTGTTATATCCAAGATTTAAAAAAAATACTTCATATAGTTGATTACCTTTTGGCATTTTATAAGAAGCTCCATGGAAATTCCTAAAATGTTCACTGAGAAATATATAAAGTATTAATATTTATTTAACCAATTTTGGTGAAACCACTTCAGGGCTCTTTAAAATCTTTTGTATTCTTCTGTTTAAATGTTGGTTTCAAATGACTCAGTCTGGAAGACATCCTGATACTGACTGACCTTTCATAATTCAGCTTCTGGTATATGATTTTTGCAACTCCAAGCTCGCTATGAGGCAATTTACAAAACTTGATGGTTTCTAAGGGAATAATTGTTTTTAAATTCCCAATTATATTAGCTTCAGCTAAGGAAGAAGCCAAGTTAAAAAAAAGATAAGGGATGCTTAAATTGTTTTCAAGAAAGTGAATGGTAAAGAAACTCTTAAATGGGTAAAGAAAATTTGTGGAGAGAAAGATGATGTAGTATTATATACTCTACACTATATTTTATATATAATATGTACCATATAGTATATACTCTATTATACTCTATGAGCACAATTAACCAAGACCCCTCTTGCATTATCTAATTTATTTCTCGGTGTAACAGATTGTTGAGCGGGACATTTCTTGCGGCTCTAGATGTAACTACTAGAACCCAAGGCACTAGGACCCAAAGCTGAAGACGAAGAGAAATTGAGTATCCACATTACTACTGTTTGGAACGACAAGGATGCGTGAATTTTGTTTGTGCCAAATGGGCCCTGCAGAAAGTAGCAGTACTGGAACCATCTGGGCAGTACTCATTTAAGAGGGCTGCCAGTGGGGTTGCAACTGGGAGCGAGAGAAGGGAGGCTGTTGGAAGAGGGTGAGCTTCCACATTAGGAAAATGTACTGGTTTTTGAATGCCTGTTGCTTATTGGCCAGAAAGGCAGGGATCCCCAATAGTCAGTTGCATAAACAAGTTTTGGTCTCTTTTCCTTATCGAGTTCTTAAATTAATGGTTATAGTTTTTAAAAGCCCACATTATCCAATTTAATTCTCATGACAATCCTGTGTGAGGTAGCCATTTTTGAAAATCATACCACTTTTTCAGATTAGGAAACTTGGAAATGGACTCAGAGAAGTTACACAGCAAGTCCAAGGGCACACAGTGAGAGAGTCAGGACTTAAACCAATTTTTTTCGGCTCCATAGGCCTTCGTGTATGTATTCAGTATCTCTTATGGACAAGGCACTGTTAAATGCATTAAAGACTATATAAGTACGTGTAAGATGGTTTTTGCTCTTAAAGAATTCTTAAGGAGGTCTCTGTTTAGGAGAAGATCTTAAACAGTTGGGTAAGAAGAGAATAAAGTTCTGATTAGTAGGCGATAATGCAACAAAGCAAGCTAAACTGCTCATTAGAAATGATCAGAAATTTTGGCAGGGTTTCCCCACTGTAGGGAAAATCCAGAATTGAAGAGAGAGAATAGAATGGATGGTTGAAAGACTTGCCAGAGAGGACGAAGGAATTTTTGTTATTGTTGCCATTATGGGTTTTTTTGGTGAGGAAGATTTGCTCTGACCTAACATCTGTTGTCAATCTTCCTCTTTCTTTGCCCGAGGAAGATTGTCCCTGAGCTAACATCTGTGCCAGTCTTCCTCTATTTCATATGTGGGTTGCCACCACAGCATGGCTTGATGAGTGGCGTATGTCTGCACCTGGGATCTGAACCCACAAACGTGGGCCACTGAAGTGGAGCACATTGGACTTAACCACTATGCCACAGGGCTGGACCCATTTTTGTTGTTTTTGATTTTGTTTCTCCCAATATTTTACTATAAAAAATTTCAAACAAACAGCAAAGCTGAAAGAATTTTTACAGCAAACACCCGTTTACTTACCACCTCGATTCTACATTATTTTATTACACTTGCTTTATCACACATCTGTACATCTATCATCCCTCTCTCTCTCCAGCAATTCATCTTTCTAAAAATAAATGAATTTCAAAGTAAATTGCAGGCATTAATATGGCTACAGGCATTTTAAAAACAGGGATGTATTGTATTCAATTTCAAGTTGTTCATGTCGCTGCACTGTTATTCTTCATTTCTCCTTACCTTCAATAAAGCTTACTACAACAAAGAGGCCTTGTGAGAATGGTGTTTTTAAATAATAGAAATCAAGGAAGGTGGCTGAGTTCCAAGTGTAAATAGACGCAGAAATTGAATTAAGGAATATACAAGACAGAGCGAGAAGCCAAATTGAGTGGAATCGAGATGTCAAAACTGCAGGTGACCACAGAGTATAAACTCCCAGGAATTCGGAGAAGTCTTGGGGAGAGCATCAGATTTTGCAAAAGGTGGAAGTAGGGATTTGAACCCATTTTATCTAGATCCTCTAAGGGCCAGGCAAACATCAGTTGACAAGTAGATTACCCCTTCCTCGGTTACCATTTACTGGATCTAGGGGTGTTCTATTCTGGAGGCAACACCTGTGATAGGAAGGAGACGGCAAGGAAGATAGGCAAGAAAACCTTGACTTGTACCCCAAGTCCCAGCCACTGCCAATGTGGTGGCTTCTTCCCACCTCCCTCCACATCTCCATCATTTTCCTTCATTCCTTGCTTCCTTCCTCTTTCCCTGTCTCTCTCTGTCTCTCTCTCTCTCCTTCCCTCTCTACTTCTCGAACTTCTTCCTTTCCTTCTTTGGAGGGAGAAAGAAAGAGAGAGGGGGAGACAGAGAGGAGAAAGAAAGGAGAAATAGGAAGAAGAGAAAGGGAAAAGGAGAAAAGGAGGTCACTTCGGGATCTGAGCACTTTTCTCTGCTTCTAGTGCTGATCTTGATCTATTTCTGCTCCTACTTTAGATTATTTATTATCACAGATAAAGATAAAGAAGGGAGGAAATGAACTGTGGAGGAGGGGTAGTGGAAAAATGGGAGCGTGGAGGAGGAAAAACTCCTATGAGGTATATCACTAATTTTCCTAAACATCACATCAGTCCAAATCTCTAAGCACCAAATTCAGTGCCTGAAACTCAATCTCACGGGCACAGGTCGTTCAGCAATTTTTTTTTAATCACTAATCAGAAATTTCTTTACAGTTTACTTTTGTAGACAAAAGCTTCAAGCATCTCTTCTGCAAGAGGAGACAGCCCAGGAGAGCCACAAAAACACTGGATTAAATCCAGGCTCTTTATTTATTTGTTGCATGACTTGAGAAAATTACATAATCATCTTGAGTATCAACTACCCTGTGTCTAAAATGGGCCAGTAATACCCACTTTCCTGGGTAGTTGCGAGAAGTGGCTATAAGGTGCAGCAGAGCACATGCACATGGCAAGCACTCAGGAAAAGACAGAACTATGCTACAAGGAGAAAAGCCCTAAGTTGAAACTCCAGGCGACAAACTTGTGTGAAGGTTACAGGAGTTCTTTTGCGGGACTGCCTGACTTCAAAATAAACATTTAGGGTGAGATGGGGATGATGCTAGAATGTGGTAAAGTAATACTAGGGATTGATAAAGATACCGTATTTTATCTAGCTGCCTATCTCTTTAAAACCTTGCTCTTCACATATTATCTTTTGAATATTTGTAATGTTGTTATGTGTATTGGTTTCAGAAGAAAGTATACACCTGTAAACATATTTCGGGGGAAACTGAGGGAAAAAAGTAGCTAACCTACCTCTCTGTTAATCCAGCCTATAGCTTAAGTCTGGCTGTTAGATTCCAACAACCACAGTGATAATAGCTAATGTTTACTGAGCACTTATTGTGCCCAGGCACTGTGCTAAGAGCTTCACATGGATAGCCTCATCTACTCCTCTCTACAACTCTAGGCCAAGAAGGCAGCCCAACGGGACTCCTGAGAAAGTTCCAAGCAGGAAAATAACTTCACATGGTCTGGATTTCCACACCTGAGTGCAAGCCATTTATTAACTGTCCACTGAACCCACAAAATGTTTTCGGCACAATGCTAGGTTGAATGTTAGATGCAGGGAATACTAAGATAAGATAGGATCCCTGCCTTTGAGGACTTCAGCAGGTCAATATTGATATTCTGTTGTGTTGTTCTTATTTAATGTGATAAGTTTGAAGATTAGTTGTTGATTAATTAGTTGATTAATTAATAAGTTGAAGATTAGTTAATTGTACTACAACTATATTTAATGTATATGTTCAATTCTTGAATAAAAAATTAAATTGAATTAAATAATATATGTGTAATTCTTTAATTTTAGTTCCTTAGAATTTTATGTGACTAGCAAAAGATTTGAACACACATTTCACCAAACAGGGTATACAAATGGCTAATATGCCATTGTTGAAATAGTAACAAGTATCGCAAGTCTGGCATCACAGGTCGTTAATAAATGCAAATTAAAGCCACTATGAGATACCATTTCATACCCACTAGGATAGCTATATCCAGACAGACAATAGCAAATGTTGGCAAGGGTGTGGGGAAACAAGAACCCTCAAACACTGCTGGTAGGAAGGTTACAGGATGCAGCATTTTGGAAAAACAGTTTGACTATTTCTTAAAGTTAAACAAATTTACCATGTGACCCAGAATTCTACTCCTAGCTTTATCCCAAGAGAAATGAAAACACACATCTACAAAAAAATTGTATACAAGTGTGTATAAGTATTAATCATAGCAGAGCTATTTATAATAGTCAAAAAGTGGAAATGATCCAAATGTCCACCAACTTGTGAATCAATTAAAAAAATATGGTATATCCATTCAGTGGATATTGTTATTTAGCAATAAAAAGGAGTGAAATGCTGATATGTGCTACAAGACAGATGAGCCTCGAAAACATCATACTAAATGAAAGAAGCCAGACGCAAATGGCCACATACAATATGATTCTATTTATATGAAATGTTCAGAATAAGCAAATCTATAGAGACAGAAAGCAGATTAGTGGTTGTCTAGGGCTGGGACAGGGGGCGGGGATTAACTGTAAATGGGCATAAAGGATTTTATTGAGGTGATGAAAAAGTTCCCAAACTGGATTATGGTGATAGTTGCACAACTTGGCATACTTACTAAAACCATTGAATTAGACAATAAAATAAGTGAACTTCATGATAGGTAAATTATACCTCAATAAAGTTTTAAAAAATCCCAGGTAATTATGTGACTAAAAATCTCAGATATTTTACTTATTAATATAGAATCTATTTCTGTTTTATAAAATATTTATTTTAACAAGTGCATTCTATAATACCTATTAGGGGAGTTTTCCATACTAAAACTTTACAACTGCCTATCTCTAGATCATACTTATTCAGGATTAAACTCTGTCTTAATTTTAAAGCAACTACTCAATTAAGAAATCTTTTCATAAAGCAAAGAATCTTTTTGTAATTAATATAGTGATTTAAAATGTTTTGGGTTAAACAGTGCCTGACTCCTTTGAAATGCTTACTTTTATAGGATGTAGTAGAAAGTAAAGTGATTGAAATTGCCTCCTCTTTCATTGAATTTTTGTGACACTTCTTTCTTTTCCCAAAGTGCTTTCTCATATAGTCTTATTTTATCTTCCTAGTAAGCATATGATTTAAGAAGAATGGATATTACCCTCATTTTACAGATGAGTAAATATGAGCTCAGATGGATTGGGTGATTCAGTTAAAATAACCTGGCACCTAGGGGGTTTAACAACCAGATCTGAGCTCAAAACAGGGGGTCACTCTACCACTGAATACCAGAGTGGCTTCAAATTATAGATAATAGGATTTTAATATTCATAGATTATTTCTATGTATGCAATTTGAGTGGACCTCTAGTTTCTAGTCTGACATAAAAAGAGTTTGGAAATCATCACTCTCACCCTCACAAAAAAGAAAAATGTTGAACAAACTGAAAATCAACCATTCCTCTTAGATCTGTCAGAGAATTGAGGCAACAAGGCAAAACACTGCCCCAAGCACAGGAGAGACAGATGAATACAGACAATCACAGCTTACCAGGAACAGAAACTATGACTGGAATCTGGTGGAACACTTAAAAAGGGTAACTCACTAGTTGCTGGAGACTAAACTTGCGAACTAACTTGAGAGATTAAAAATATCTCAAGGGGGTCCAGCCTTAGGAGAACCTCCCTACATTCCTGAATTTTACCTCCAGAAGCCCCACTAGGTTCTCAGGGTAAAGATCAGAGAAAAATATCCTGGAACTTCCTGCAGGGGGGTGGGGGAAAGTGGCCATTCTGGAACATACCCAGAGTACTCTGATCTCTTAACCCTGCTCTGTCTTTGTGTGCCCTCAAGAGTAACTATTTTACCAGCGCTTAACTGATCTGCAGGAAGGGAAATGTTCAATTCAGCCCCTCTAGCCTTACACATGGGGGAAGAGAAATACCCAACTCCCTCTGGCCTTCAGGTCCAACTTAACAGAAGGTAGCGGGGAGTGGGGAGGAAAAGATGAGAACTACTTGTGAAGGTCACAGCCCAGGGATACATGCTCAATAGAAAACTGAAACCTAATCATAGGATTATAGGACACTTCCTCGGCCCCATACTTTACCACCATGTCAATCAGGCTCTTGTATAATAACAAGGATTTCACCTAAAAGACCTGCAAGCCTCAGACTCTACTTAAGAAGGAGTCTCTAGGAGAGATAAAAATAAGGTCACTAGAGGAAATTTAGTCTCGGACACTGTGGCTACAGCAACAGTAAACACAGCTGAACTCCTAGCCAGATAAACATAACACCTCACACTGAAGGACCGCCTACCTCAGTTTCTTTTACCCAATAAATCATGTCCAACTTTTGGCAAAAAATTACAAGGAATGCTAAAAGGTAAAAAATACAGTCTGAAAAGACAAATCAAGCATCAGAACCAGACATATGGCAGAGTTTTTGGAATTATCAGACTGGGAATTTAAAATAACTATGATTAATATGTTAAGGGGTCTAATGGAAAATTGGATTACTATACAAGAACAGGTGGATAATGTAAGTGGAGAGACGGAAATGTGAAGAATCAAAAAGAAATGCTAGAAATCAAAAACGCTGTAACAGAACTGAAAAATGCCTTTGATGGGCTCATGAGTAGAAATGACAGGAACAAAGAAAGAATCACTGAGCTTGAAGATAAGTTAATAGACACTTCCAAAACTGAAAAGCAAAGAGAAAAAACAATGAAAAAATCAGGACAGAATAAACAAGAACTGCGGGACAATTAGAAAAAAGTGTAACATTATTGTAATGGGAACGCCAGAAGGAGAAAGAGTGACAGGAACAAAAGAAATATTTAACGTACTAATTGCTGAGAATTTTCCAAAATTAATGACAGACACCAAATCACACACTAGGAAGCTCAGAGAACACCAAGTAGAATAAATACCAAAGGAGTCTACACCTAGGCATATCGTGTTCAAACTGCAGAAATCAAAGAGAGATTGGAGCATGCATCCAAAGTGGAAAGGGTTTTGCTTTGTTTTTTTTTAAATCAATATTACAATTTCTTGGTCTGCCTTCTTTCTCTTCTGACTCCCCCACCTAAAATCTCTCCTGTTGGGAAATATGGCAAAATTGTCACAGGGGGCTGTACAGCCTAATTATTTCCCCTTTTTAGGAGGAAACTGTATTTTAATATATATAGCAAAAAATAATTTGTTCTATTAGCTTTATCTCCCCAAATGGACTACAAATTTCTTGAAGGCAGAGACTGTGTATTATATAATTCTGAATTTCCTCGAGCGTCTAGTACTGTTTATACTGTACAAGTAAATGAAACGCAAGTTGTTTTAACTGATTGGAAGCATGTGTAAAAGCCTAACTGTACTGGAACCTGGCGGCTGCATGTTGCTGAAAGCTATGCCACCGGTATTTCAAATACCAGCGGGGCACGAATGGTGGACAGTTTTCAGCAGAGCTTCCAGACTAAGACAGACTAGGAAGAAGGACCTGGCCACCCGCTTCCATAAAAATTGACCATGAAAACCCTACGTATAGCAGCAAAGCCTTGTCTGATACAGCGCCAGAAGGTGAGATGATGGCGCAAAAAGACGGGGCAGGGTTCCACTCTGCTGTACCCAGGGTTGCTAGGAGGCAGAATCCACTCAGCAGCACTCACACCAAAAAATGTTGGAACCTGCAGCTTAGGACCACAACCTGGTGAAGAGAGAAGCCACCAATCAAATGGATTAAATAGTTTTGAAGTGTTATTTAAATATTTAAAAAGTAAAACTACTCCCATCTATGATCCCATAGGATGCTGTGTATATAGTATAAGACTTGCAATGATCTGTTTACAAATCCATTTCTTCTGTTAGACTGTAAGCTCCTCTAGGACAGGGATCACATCTCTGTTCCTCTTTTAATTGTGAGAGGCACTTAATTCATACTTGATAAATAAAAAGTTGAGAGATACCTGATCAGAGGAAGAGAGTCTAAAGTTATTCTATAGTAATAAAGGTATGCATTTAAAAGGAATGCCTAAATGATCTATTTCAGAGCAATTTTGAAAGAGTTTTCTCCAGAAGAAATGTGCTCCCTTGCCCCACAAATCTAACCTTCTTAGGGAGCCTTATCTTAGGGATTCCCACTTATCCCCCTTCCACCAGGTGACCTTCATTGCTCTATTTCCATTGGTTCCTTCTCTTTTTTCCTTGATCTAGTGTCCTCTTGATTGAGGGGAAACCCAACAGCAAAACAACCAAATCTCTCCCCACTTACCCAACTACCCTTTCCACTTTCTGTCTTGTTTCCTCCCTTCTTTTAACTGCTGAACTTCTCAAAATCACAACTGTTCAATATATTCACATTCACAACCACACCACACCAACAAGATGAATTATGTTAACGTTAAAGAATTTCTGACTGAACTCAGAAGTTATTTCTCAGCTTCTCATCCACTTGAAGTTCCCTGTGTTCTAAGATCTTTTCATAAAGCAAATGATCCTTTTATGAAGTGCGTAAGCACATGCTAATTTATCTGTTTCCTGTAGTTGTTCAGAAGAAAGGCAGGTTTCCAGGTTGAGGTGCTGCCAAGGAGGGCTGTCTGAGCCTCTCACAGTAGAGTTGGAGTTTGGGGTTTGGCTCCCCAACCCCCAGCAGGCGACATTATCTCTGTTCCAGAACTGACTCACTCTAACTCATGAGAGATGTAGCATAAAAACCAAAACCCTGAGTCATTGATTGGCAATGAGGAAATATAACTGTTGGGTGAAATGAAACTTCCTTTTAGCCTGATCATCATACTAATTGGGAGACTTCACAGAAGCCAAAATATCTAAAGATTGCTGGTTACAGCAGATTCAGGGGAAGGGGAGTTAGCTTCTTAATCTGAATTCTTGAATTATATTAAGAATCTGATAGCCTGAGCCATTTCTCTTTTCCCACTCATCTCCACCATATAGGAATGTGCTATGCCAATTTGTTTTAATTCTGCTTTTTCTATGCTTTGTGGCTAACTAACCTCTTTTCTCATTTACACACTGTTCTAATCAGGTTATAATTAAGGCTTGTTGGCTTGGACCTATATCCCTTCTCTGATCCGTCTTTAGTGTATGGTACAAATTAACTTTCAGAAGTTAGTATTATCTGTAAATAATTGGAATTTCTCACTGTCATCTGCTATGTGGACCTATGGATATTAAATATGGATTTCCACATATTATGTCATATTTCTTAAAGCAAGGCATACCTGAATAAATCAGCCTAATCACCCATCTACCTATTTGCCTATAAAATAAGTCTTTAAGATCCTTTGAGACAATGACTGTTGGCTTTCCATAGTTTAGGGTATTTAAAAGAACATCCCCCAGATCTTGAAAGTAGTTCCAAGTTAGGTTCCAAATATTTGAGCAAAGGCAACATTGTTGGAACAATGGTAGTAGAAAATGACTGTATGGGGCTGCCCCATGGCCGAGTGGTTAAGTTCGCTTGCTCTGCTTCTGTAGCCCAGGGTTTGCTGGTTTGGATCCCAGATGCAGACCTAGTATCGCTCATCAAGCCATGCTGAGGTGGCATCCCACATAGCAGAATCAGAAGGACCTACAACCAGAACAGACAACTATGTACAGAGGAGCTGTGGGGAGAAGAAGAAGAAAAAAGAAGATTGGCAACAGATGTTAGCTTAGGCGCCAATCTTTAGAAAATGACTGTACTATTGGTAGGTAATATAAAAATCAGTCACAGACATGTGTCCAATTATAGAGAAACTATTGAACTAAGCATGACTGGCTAACTTCAAGTTTCATTAATATTCATGTACTATTTGTTCACTTATTTTGTAATCTATTAGCATTTGTTGAAAGATAAGCGGTTGCAAGGGCCAAAAATTTAAGAAAAATTTATGAGAATAATTTAAAATTGAGAAAATTCAATTCATAAACCTTCTCCCCATGAATTGAGAAACGACGACTATTATTTAGTTAAAATGGATGATACTAGCGTAGGAGCATAATTTGAGAACTGCTACTATACAGCGAGTTACTGAATACTTTCGATGCAGTGAACAACAATTTTATTATTTCTCTATTATAAATGTAGAAATTGAGTAGAGAGGCAAAAATGTTTTATAGTATTTGCTTTGTAAAACTTGGAAGATAAGATTCTCTTTGTTTAGAATTTTTAATCTTGTATGACACACATTTCCAGAGGGAAACTAGTAGCGTTTTTAAAACTCTTAAGCATATAGTTCTGGATAAATATATTTTACTATAATATGGAAAATGTAACTAGCAAATGACTAGAATGTGGTAGAGTAGTATAGTTTGCTTGCTAGTTGGGGGAAGTCACAAGTTCTGTGGAAGTTGTTCTCAAGCATCAGTGAACCTCAAAGTCACATGCAGGGTTATTAAAGCAGATTGTTGAGCTCCGCCCCTTGAGTTTCTGATTCTGTTGGTGGGGTGGGGCCTAAATTTGCATTTCGAACAAGATGTAGGTGCCGCAGCCATACTCTGAGGACCACTGCTCTATACTCTGCAAATCTTCAATTTAATAAGTCCTTGGTTATCTCTCTCTCATTCCCAACAGTGGTTCAACAAAACTTTAGCAATTTATACCTGTTTTACACCATCATCTCCACTTTTTCAGTATCCCCACTTTCCTACCTTACAAGGAAAGTTGGGGTCATTGGGTATGAAGTGCCTCAAGTTCTTATTCCTTTCTTCCAGTCTATCCCTTTTCTATTTTAAGGCTCATCCCACTTCCTGGACTCTTGATCAAAAACCTTCACATCTCTTCCAGGATCTAATGCCATCTTTTCATCCTCGAGATTTTGTCATTGGCCCTCTTCTATCTCAAGTGTTCAATCTTTCCCTCTTTACCAGCTTCTTCTCCAATGCTTATAAACAAGTTCAAGTCCTTGATCTTGAAAATATCTCCTTTGACCCTGGATGTTTCTCTAGCTACTCACTTTCTTCTTCACAGGCCAAGTTCTTGGAAAGAACAACACACTTGATTTCTCAACTTCTTATCAAGTCACTATAATCAAGTTTCTAATCCTACCACTCTATTGAAGCTGCTTTGCCAAAGGTCGTTTTGAACTAGCTAACTCCAATTAACTCAATTCTCATTTTAGTACTGTTAATCTCTCTCTTTGAAACTCTCTGATCTCCTGGTTTCTATGACACCACCACCTTTCCAGTGCTCTTTGTAGGCCCTTCCTCTCCCTCTCCTATTGAATGTGGGTGTTTAGAATCCAATCTTTGACTCACCCCTTTGTTCTGTGTACGCTCTCTTGGGCATTTCACTGACTCCCTTGGCTTCAGATGGCCCCCATGCAGATCCTTGTGAGAACACTTTTAGGCCAAATCTAAGAACAGGGCTAAATTCCACATCTAAGTAATGTGTGTGAAATGCTATATGCTGTATGCTGCTGCTTCCCAAATCTAAATGTCCATGGACTCTCTTGGATTTCTGACTTTATTCTAGCTTCTATTTCCACCATTCTGTCTGAATAGCCCACTTTACTACTGGTTATAGCCACCTGAAATTTTGAATGGTCACCTTAAACTCAACAGGTCTAACCTGCCACTCAGTAAGTTGAGAAGCCTTGGAATCATCCTTGGGTTCCATCTTTGCCTTACTCTTATCCTCATATCTTGCCAGTAACTAAGTCCTTTAAGTTATACTTCCTTAGTATTTCTCTTACTTGTCACCTTTTATCATTTCCTAATCTCTTGACATAGCTCTAGCCCATATCATCTCTTTCCTGAACTGGTAGCTCCTTCCAATTTTTCACCCTTCCACCTTTCACCTTTCTTGCATGTTACTGTCAACTTACTAATAGACAAATTTAATTGTGTCATTACATTAAAAAACCCCATATTTCCAAGGCTCCCCAGGTTTTATTAAATAAAGTCCAAATTCCCTAACATGATGCACAAGACTTTCTTTATCTGGCCCGTACCAAGTTTCTGGCTTCCTTTCTTACTCCTTATGATCTCATCATGCTAGACTCCTTCCAGTTCCCTCTAACATACTGTGGCTTTGCTCATGCTGCTCTCTCTGCCTAGATTATCCCTCCTCATTTTGTTCAACTATTACTCACTGTTCAGGACTGTTCAATACTGTAATGGCATCTTCTCAATAGTAATAATAATAAACGTCTATTATATGCTTATTATGTGCCAGGCACTTTACATACAGTCTCATGTAATCCTCACAACAAGACTTTGAAGTTTATATCATCCTTATTTTCTGAGGCAACTGAGAGTCAGAGAGGTTGCCTTCCTTGACAAGTTTTTCTGCCCAGTGAACACTTACTGCCCTCAAATGACTACTCCCTACTTTGTATCGGTGCTATAATCTGCACATACAGAAAGGAAATAATTTATACTACAGCTGGTGGTTTGGAAGGAAATGATCTCCAAATTGTTTAAGAAAATATATTAATAAACTGCTTTGAAGGCCAGTAAGTCTTCAAAGACTGGGGCTGCTGGAGTCTAAGAAAAGAAAAAAGGTAACCAAAATACTTAGCATTATAAATAAATAGGAATTTGTAGGTGGGGAAGACAGAGAAGGACAGAATAGAAAGAAGAAAAGGGGGCATCGTAGAGAAGCACGGCATGTGGCAGGACGGCTTTTAAGAATAGAATAGGCATTTACTTGTAAACTGTGTTTCTTTGATGTAAACTCCCTTTCTTCATCTCAAAACTTTGGTAAAATCTGCTGTCCCCGCACAGAGCTTTGTGAAAATGCTTTTGGGTGAAATCTAGGAACATGGCTAAGTTCCACATCTGAGTAGATGTTTGTGGAATAAGGACAATTGGCAGATCATCCATGAACTTCACGAATTTAGCATATGCAGAAGTTCAGAGCAAGAGGGGGTGATGAGAACATTAGCTCCCCCAAAATACGAAGAAATCTTGGGTTGGGCATTAGGCTTGCAGACAAGGTGGCATGGAGGCTCAGGCCAATCCTAACCTAGAGCTTAGAAGTCAGGCAGATCTCAGCTAACATCTGGGTTAAATTTTTCATAGCACCTTTGCTCTTGTTTATATACCTTTGGCCCTCCTAAATTTATCAGTAAGGAGTCTTTTGGAGGGCATAAACTATGTTATCTATCATTGTGTCCAAGGCCTAATGACTGGTGTACTTAATGGGTCCTCAATAAATGTTTGTTAAAAGAGTATTTGTCATATCGACATATTTATTGAATTCAGAAAAAGTAAAACCCTAATACTTGAGATAGGATTTTGTGTTTAATTTATTCCCATGTCTAATGCATCTAAAATATAAACATCATAAAAAGTACTCAACGCTAATTAAAAACTGGAAGACAATAATAACTATAACTATAATTGAACATTTTCAACGTGTCAGGAACTTTTCATTTAAATCTTGATAACAACCCTACCACATAGGTATTCTTATACCTATTGTATAGTGCAATATTTACACTTATTTTCTGAGAGGTTGAATAATTTGCGCAGGGTGTTATGGCTTATAAGTGGCAGCAGAGCCCATATTTTTTTAACTATAACTGACTGAGTTAATGAGGTTGTTTTTAATATATTCTGGAAAGAGAAAATACAGCTTATACTGCATCTATGAAAGGCCAAAAAAAAAAAAAAGGAAGTAACTTGGTCAAATCTGTTGGTATAGTTCCTCCATCATTATTTAACCATTGACCTTAGTCAAAACAGGTTTATTGCACCCAGCTTTAGAGTGTGAACCAGGAATTGCATTAGCCATACTGTGGCTTATTACATTCATGGCACTGATTAATTTTTGGCCCTGTTTCCATGTGAAATAGAAAAATAAATGTATATGTGTAATAGAAAATGGAGGCAGTTGTTCAAATAATTCACTGAAATAGATCCAGTTTTACATCTAAACAGTTCAATGAAAATACTTTGGGGAACTGGATGTTTCTGTCTATTTGTCTCGACTGAATTCTCCACTTACTGTTAGGTATTGATAAACCAAAAAAAGAAGTTATTTATTTAAAACAAAATTTTTTTTAACAAGGGAACATTTAACTTTCCTCACCCTTTCCTAAAACAAAAGTAAAACATTCCC
Organism: Equus quagga; assembly: GCF_021613505.1. Classification (NCBI taxonomy): domain Eukaryota; kingdom Metazoa; phylum Chordata; class Mammalia; order Perissodactyla; family Equidae; genus Equus; species Equus quagga. The sequence continues at coordinate 20,048,098 of NC_060281.1, forward strand.
TGACATATGTTAGACAGGTCTAGGTGGGCCTCTATTATGTGAGCAGGATTAGAAATTAATTAAAGTGTTATAAAAAGTTACAAACTTTCCTTCATTTCCATAAAAACTTACTTATGGCAAAAACATTAAAGATAATACAAATACTGTACTTAATTACTTATTTATACCTAACATTGAATTCTTTGTCTCTTACACCCACCCAACATACTCTATCTCCAGTCTTTCCCATCTCAGTTAACGGCAAATTCATTTTTCCAGTTTCTCAGAACACTTTAGAGTCATCCTTGATTCTTCTCCTTCTCTAGGACTCCAAATCCAATCTGTCAGTAAATTGTATTTATTTTCAAAATATATTCAGAATCCAACCATGTCTTATGGCGTCTACTGTAATAACTCTAGTGCAAGCTACCATCATCTCTTGCCTGGTTTACTGCAATAAGACCTGCTACTCTACAGACCATTTTCAACTCGGCAGCCAGAGTAATCACTTTAAAGCCTAAATCACATCATGCCAATCCTCTGCTAACAGTGTTCCAGTCCCAGGCATACAGGCCTTCCACCATTTGGTCTCCTGGTACCTCTGTGAATCACATTACACTATTTTCTTTCTGGGTCACTCTGCTTCAGCTAAAATGGCCTCCTGGCCATTCTTGCAACTTACCAGGCCTGTTCCCACTTCAGGGCCTTGGCATAGGTTGCTCTGTCTGGAATGCTCTTCTTTTTTTCTTTTTTTCTCCCTAACGCCCCAGGGCATGGCTGTATATCCTAGTTGTAAGTCCTTCTAGTTCTTCTATGTGAGCCGCTGCCATAGCATGGCCACTGACAGACAAACGCTGTGGTTCCACGACTGGGAAACGAACCCGGCTGCCAAAGTGGTGAGACAGCCGAACTTTAACCACTAGACCATCAGGGCTGGCTCTGGAATGCTCTTTCTTTAGATATCTGCAGTTCTCTCTTTCACCTTCTGCAAGTCATAATTCAAATGCCACTTTTCTCAGTGAGGCCCATGCTGCTTGCCTGATTTAGACATTACCATTCTCCCATTCCTCCTGAGCTTTGTCTCGTTCCATATCCCTTCCCTGTTGTATAACAATATGCAGTTCTATACGGTTTATTTCCATGGTTACTATACACATGCTAGAAATCTAAGGCAAATATAGCAAAGGATAAAATAACTGACAAATAGGCAAAGAAAAAGCCTCCACAAGTATCCTAGTAAACGAGTCAAGGATCACAAGAGAGTAAGAATTTGCAGGTCACCTGAAGTGAACTGGCCCCATAGCATCCCCATGAGAGGAACCCACTTTATCACAGAGATGGTTCCATATTAGGTATGGCTTCTGCTAGTCTCATGAGAATTAGGGCTTCTTTTATTACCTAATCTAGTCATCTTTAAAAGATGCCACAGAGCACTTTTACTTAGATATGTGTACTTTCTCTTTGCACTGGTGGGTCTATATGAAGTTATTATCCCAGAGGAATTTGAACGTCTACAGCAACAATGCTTCGTTTTCCTTTAACGGCTTTTTTCGAGGGATGGAGACATTTTTGTGGTGTGATGAATTCATTTGGTCTCCTGATATGTTTTCTCCACATGCTTTGGAAATCTTGTATTTTTCAGAGAGGTGGTAGTCATCAATGTCTTAATTGCCGCAACAGCTTCATTGTTTTAGCTTTATCATAATTAAGATATCCTGGTAGTGTTGATAGTTTAGGATATTTGATATTAATCTAATGGAAAATATTTCTGAGCCTTTGTGTACAGCAGTGCCCTCAAACTACAAACAAAATCATAACTAAATCAAACTTTTTAAAAATGAATTTTAATAGATTCCAGGAGGTAGGAACACTAGGATAACTGACGTGACTTCAAAGCTAAGATCTCTGCCAACAGCACAATTCACAATTTCCTAAGAGTGAATTTTTGAGCTCTCTCTACCAGAGTCTTGTTTAACTCAGTTTCCTTTCTCCATAGCTCACTTTCATTAACTCCCGTTGTGTGTGATTATATGTAAGCTAGACACCAGTAGCCTGAGAGTAAGATCTGGGCTCTATTCGGAAACACTAGGTCAAATCTGGCCTCCATGTGATGCAGGTAAAACGCCTATGCAAGAACCACTATGGCAACATTAATTGAACATAATTTTAATTGAAATGATCTGCTTCAGGTTATCTTTCATTAGATCTAATATTAATTTTTCTCTGAATTTTCTTGGTAATGTACTTGAAAGGCCTTCTCAACCATTGTATAAACCAGTCTTCCTTTGTAAGAAATTAGGCCAATTGTCTCTCATTGTCACTCTCCCTTCCACTCTACACTTTGCCCAGCATTGAACTGGGCCCTGATTTACACATTATGGTGAACTTTTACCTCCTAAATATATTTAACCTTTTGGAACTTTAAGTATTTGGCAAATACTGAAGTGTAGGGGAGATTACAGAGAACTAATCACAAAATTAACAGAAGATTCAACTACAATCCACAGAGGAAATAACCAAATAAGTTGCTATTTTAAACAATGTAAGCAAAAAGAAGGAACGGATTATTTCAGAACACAAATATTCATAGACAAGAAAATAACCGAAGCAGTACTGCTTAGAAAGATGTGATGAAAGTTAGTAGTTGAATCTCTATATTTTATAATATTTGACGTCTTAGGAGCGGACATAAGCATGGATAAGCCAGGTTTCTTCCCTAAGCAGCTGAAAACAACACTAAAAATATAAACAACAAGACTTCACATAATATAAAGAGTGAAAGCAATCGAAATCATTGTCGTACGACTGTATTACGTAAGAACTACATGTGTAACACTCAAATGTCAGAGGACAGGATGCACAGTTCAACAGTGGGAGTGCAAGATTTCAAAAAGAGGAACAGGCCAACATCCTAAGGAAAAATATCATATCACTCATAAAAGGCTTTGAGATAGAAAAAGGTTTCAATAATAAAAACGTGGTCTTTAAACGCCTGAGCTTGGTAAAATGAGTCGGGGGCGGGAGGAAATTGCGGACCATAGCCTCCCACCGCCTCCAACGACTGTGCAGGGGCAGCGTGGGGTGGGATGGGGTGCGAGAGCCTGCGGAAGGGCTGGTGCTTCTGGATCCCGGGAGGGGCTCCATGTCCACACCACGACCCTCGGTGCTTTGGGGAAGCGGGTCTTTCTGATTTCTCCGTTTCCCTTCACCATTCTAAAAGCACAATCCGGCCAAGACCTCGGTTCACCCCAATTCCTGGCCCAATTCCAAGGGCCGGTCTCTGCCCTGAAGTTGAAAACAAGCTTCCTGCGTCGGCCACCGAATCCCTCGAAAATCCTAGCCCTCTCAGCTCCACTTCTAAGGAAGCCTGGCCCTCGCACACCTCCGCGCCTCAGCTCATCCCTTCTCTCCCAGTAGCCGCCGCCGCCGCCGCCGCCGCCAGGAAAGCGGCCGCCAGCGAGCCGCACGACGCCCCGCCCCCCGCGAGCGTGGCGGAAGTGGCTCGCTCGGGAAAGCAGCCCGCGCGCCACCTGGCCGAGCGCGCATGCGCCAGCGCCCGCGCCGCCAGTGGCGGGGGCGTCGGTAGCGCTCCCTCCTCCGTCTCCGCAGCCCCCGCCCCACCGAGAGTCGGGCTCACGCCATCTTGCGCCCCCCTCCGCCCCAGTGCAGCCACCTTCTCCGTGTCGACACTCTGAGCCCCCCACCCCGCCCCTTTCCAAGCGTGTCCCGGGCCGCAGCAGCAGAAACCGCACCATCTCTACCCCCACAGTCTCCACGCGGGACGCGCCGCCGTGCCTACAAGTGTTCTTAAAGCAGAGGTTGTAGGGGGCGCGGAGGGCGGCGCGGGGCAGCGGGGAGAGGGCTGGGGACGGGGAAGGACGCCGCGCGGCGAGCCCCGTGTCGCCGACCCCGCCCTGGCCCCCGCCGGGGGCGGCCGCGGGGGAGTCCTTGGCGGTGGCGCTCGAGGGCTGAAGGAGGCCGGTCGCGTGAGGCGCTGGCCCGGCGCGGCGCCCGGGTCCCCGCGGAGGGTGGCCTCGGCCGCTGACTCCTCCCCGCCGGCGGGTGGGCGTGGGGCGCGCGGAGCCGGCCGGCGGGCAGGGCCGGCGTGGCCGGGGGTGTGAGGGAGCGCCTGCCGCGCGTCATCTGGGGACTGCTTGGGGGGAAGAGTCCTTAAAGCGGGAAATTGTCGCCTTATGGGCAGCGTGGAAGAAGAGTTAGGTAGCATTAGTACAAGTGCAGCGTCCAGAATAAGGGCAGAATGGGCTCCGTTCTCTCTGGGGGAGCCCACCTCTGTGACCCCTGGGGAAATTATTTAGCCCGTCTTCTTTGGCTGGATGTTCTGGTCTGTAAAATGGGGATAATAATAGCCTAGCTCACAGTGTGAGGATGATGTGAGGATGGACACGTTAAATGACTACAACAGCGCCAGCCACTGATCAGTTACTTAACTGATTAATTTCAGTTCTCCATGTTTTAAGAAATTCAGAATGACTGTGACCTTTTTTTTTAAATTAAAAATCAAGACTCTTGGTTTGACAAGCGAGAGTGGATTTATAGGGGCGGTGGAATGTAATATCTGACACTCCCAGACGATCCCGGACATCTGTTGTGACTGTACGCGTGGATAAACGAGCGTAACTCCATGAGGCTGATAGAAACTTTCAGCCGTTTCTTTCGGAAGCAATGAGTATATATTTATCTGGGAGGAGAGGACCTAGGGTCTTAGTATGTGTGAGGGGCGGAACTTTGGAAGTGGAATTAGGTTAGATCTGCAAAGATTTACTCGAAGACCAAATTGAGGACAGAACAGGTGGCATTTCTGATGGATGTCCCGGAGAGGCTGGGTTTGACTGAATGTGAGGAACGATTTCTTGACAGTTAGTACTTTGAAAATATAGAATGCACTTCACTGTGCTATTGCAAGTTTCTTGTCTCTGGGAATATTCAAGCAAACATCTAGAGCCGTCTAGGTTTAGAGCAGCACTGTCCAATAGAACCTTCTGCCATGATGGAAAATATTCTTTAGTCTGTGCTGTCCCAATATGGTCTCCCCTAGACACACGTGGCTCTTGAGCGTTTGAAATGTGAATAGTGCACTGAGGAACTTAATTTTTAATTTTATTTTAATTAATTTAAGTATAAATAGCCACATGTGGCTAGTGGCTGCCTTACTGGACAGCATAGGTCTAGAGCTTTGAGACTGGACTGTGAGGCCCCTTCCGGTTCTTGATTTGGTTGAGTTTTAAGTCAGAGAAGCCAACTATTGGAACATTTATTGCCTTAGGGAATTGTAATTATATTCAAATAATGCCTCTCATTCAAATACTATAGTTCAAAGCATGGGTCTGTTAGTACTTATTTACAGCTTGACAAATTAAAGCAAAGCATTCTTTTGACCCCTAGGTTGTACAGCTAATGCCAGATTCATTTGGAGAGCCATAACAATAGTAACAGGAGTTTCCTTTAATCATTATTGTGCTGTATTGTGACCAGGGGTTTCTGCTATCTTTTATCACTTTGGGTAGTTTTCAGTGAAAACTTTTCAACTCTTTTATTCCTGAAACTTTTTCTATTTTTTTTTTTTGACTTTTGGCATAATAAAACAATTTGATCAACTATCATAATAACCTTTGAACATCAGGACCTTTTAGAAGTAGTTTTGTGGTTTTAAAGAGATAAATCTGAAATTTCGTGATATTTCGCACAATTGCTTTCTTTGAAATATGTAGGTGTTTTTTTCTTTTTCAAGCAAATGTTTATAAAGTTAAGCTTGAAAATAAAACTTAAAAACCTTTATTTATAGGTAGTACCCTTAACTCTGGCCCGATGTCTGCAAAATGGTGTCCTTAGTCTCAAGGCTGAAGATAATTGTTAGATCTAGAACAGAAACTTAAAGCTTGTGAATTAAGTACATGCAGAGAATAGCCCATACTGTACAAATCGAAATGAGTTGCTGTTATGTAGGGTAACTGTATACCCCACTTTTTCTGGGACCATCATGTTTTTAGAGCCTGTTTGTCCCAGCATGATTATTAATAGAGCCCCTTTCACTTTCACAAATGTCCCAGTTGGGACCACATAATAATAGGGTTATCCTACTTTTAGGGTTGCTGAAATTTGTAATATGTAATTTTAGTAGGATTAACTATATTGTGGGTTCGGAAATGTACTTGCTTTAAAGTAGTGACAAAGTTGTTGCTTATGTGTTTAAATAATAGTTGAGATATCTGGAGTGAGGCCAGCAGGTGACCTGTCCGTTTAAGCCACTGGTAATTCAGAAATTTTCCTCTTCTCCTTATAATCGGACAGAAATCTTCGGCAGCTTGATTTTTGGTTCTCTCTCAAAAAATGATCTTTTGGTATAGGAGGCTGCAAAGAAAGCCTGTGTCAGTCACATCAGAATATTGACTATTCTTTTTGAAAAAGATTTTGTTGAAAATAACATCCGTTTTATTTTATGGAGAGATTGAATAGTGAAGTCAGTCAGAGATCTGCTTATTATGTGTTAGAATGTTAAAGAAGGATTTTGCGTATAGTTCACCAAAATAGTAGAGAAAAATAATTCAGCCAAATGCATTATTGTATTAATTTGAGTTTATCCTGTAATGGATAAAATATTTTATTGAGAGTCAAACACACTTGGTTCGAGTCCTCACTTTGCTAAGGGTTGAATGAGGTAACCCATGTGACGTGTTGGGTGCAGAGTTGGGTACATCGAAGCACATAGAAGTACTCAATGAATATTAGCTGCTCTAGCCTGAAGGTTTTTGAATAACAGATCTGGAAGAGATATTAATGTTCTGAGAGGCACTGTGCATAGATGCAAAGAGCGCTTAAAACTAATTCCAAATCCCTAGGTTTAGCCCTTTTCTGCCATATTCTCTCCTTGTGATTTCCGTTAAGGTATTTAACTTTTCTGAGCCTCAGCTTCCCCATGAGTAAAATGGAATTAGTACCTAACCTCATCCCACCTCCTCTCAGGATTGTTGGAGGCTTCAGATGAGAATTATATCGATTGTTGTCTTGTTTTACAAACATTGTTTAATTGTTTTTGTCTCAACTTGTCTACCTGCTACTTCCAGTAAAGACTAACCCTAAACTGCAAAAATTGTTGTGTATTTTAATATGTGAAACAGCATAAATAAAGTATAATAGGCACCGTTACCCAAGATTGGTCCCTTTGACAAATAATACTGTGAGTCACAGTAGTGGTGCTTTATTGATCTGGTTACAGTATATTCTGTACACAAAACAACTCCATGCCACTGCTAAGGGAGACCCAGCATTTCCGTGGGCGCTCGAAGTGCTCCTTCCATTGTGTTAAGTGCTGTATCTCATTATTTATCCAAACATGTCAATCCCACTTAACAGGTATGCTGATGAGATTTTTACTTTCTGGAACAGATCTGTCAATTTTGCTTTATACCACTGCATTTGATAATATCTGGCTGATAGTTAATGGATAGTGAAGGTTAAATGAGGTAATGAATGTGAAAATAGCACGCTATCTGGCATATGGTATGTAGCAGTTGCTGAAAAAATGCTGTGTTCATTGAATTCATAGGGCAGTAAATTGAAATAATTTCTGTGAGGGCATTTTATAAATTGTAAAATACTATGCAAATATAAATATTTTAAAATCCTGAAGTGTACTTTTGCTGTTTTAAATGCTGTAGAGGTTTTATGACTGAATCCTGTATCTTTCGCTTTACTCATATTATTTATTTTTGAATCTTTAAAAGACTGCTCCTAATCGTAACATTCTTTCTCTGAGAATATACGTGTTTCGTGATACATTTTCAAGAAGCTGTACTTCTGCTTGGATCTTCTCCCTCCTCCTTCCCCGCCTCCTCCTCCTCACGGATGGGGTGCTTTCCATGTATCAGGCACTGTCCTAAGTGCTGTATTTACTTAGCCTCATGTAACCTACGAGGCGGGTGTTTGTAATCTCCATTTTAAAGATCAGGGAACTGAGACAGGGAGGTGATGTGACTTGCCCAAGGTCACATGGGGTTAGAGTCTGTGTTTGACCTCCAGACTCCAGCTCTTTACTGCTAACCTGTGAGTTGGCATAGGCAGATATTTCACACCAAAGTTCACTATGACGGACACATCTGGAGGTCTTGTGAGTTAATTATGGTAAGCTTTTATTTTATGTTTCTTGTGGGTTAGTAGAAAAACTCAACCGGGAGTCAGGGGACCTCAGTTTTAGTCCCACCTGTATCACTAAATAGTGATGTGTCCTTGGGCAGTTCAAGAAACCCCTCTGGACTTCAGTTTCCTCACCTGAAAAATGAGGGATTTGGATGAAATTAGTGATTTGTAAACTGTGCTTCTGAACCTCTGATGTCTTTGATCCCACTCCCACCGATTTGCGTAGTTATACTTTTGTCTGTTGTAGTTGTTTATCCATTTGCCTAAGATTTACTTTTAGCAAAGAATTCCTGAACTTAACTTTTATTTATTTACTTTTAAAGATTGACACCTGAGCTAACATGTGTTGCCAATCTTCTTATTTTTTATTATTATTGTTTTTTCTTCTTCTGCCCAAAGCCCCTCGGTATATAGTTGTATATTCTAGTTGTGAGTGCCTCTGGTTATTTTCTGTGTGGGACGCCGCCTCAGTGTGGCCTGATGAGCGGTGCCATGTCCATGCCCAGGATCTGAACTGGCGAAACCCTGGGTCCCTGAAGTGGAGTGTGTGAACTTAACCACTCGGCCATGGGGCTGGCCCCAAACTTAACTTTTAAGGTCATCAGTCTCTAAGATAACTTAATGACAAGCGTCCTGACTACTACATGTACAGCTTCTCAGTAATTCCATGGTATTTTTGTCTGTTAAAGGTGGTAGGCATCTTTTACAAATGAAAAAACTAAGGTACTAAAATGGGAGAAGATCGGTGAATTTTTGTTAAAATATGTATGTAGATTGACTGAATATTTCAGGTTATCAGCTAGTTAGGATCAAAGCCTGTTGTTTGTTAGATTTGTGACCTTCACTTAGTATTTTTACTTTTAGCTTCCTCATTGGTGGGGGGGAAATGCTTGCCTTGTAGGGTGATTGTCAAAAAATGTGAGTGAATATGGGTGAAAAACCCTTGATAAACTCCCAGATGCTTATAGAGATTCACGTAGTTTTTACATGCTTACAGTAAATTTCCCATTCCTTTTTCTTTTTGTCACATGAACTATGTTTTTAACCAAATCAGATATTTTATTGAATTGTTTATATTTAATATGGAGTTCTCATAAGGTTTAATATTTCTAAAATGTGGATCTAGACTAGAGGAGGATCTGGATGTTTAAGAAATCTGCTCCTTTTTTGACATCCTTGTCAAATACACTTACCTCTTACTGTTAGAAGTATAATTGATTCCAAAACTTTGCACATATCTGAAAAGTTAACCATTAAGTCACTCAATTATGTAATATTTTATGTGAAAACACAGTGCTTCAGCATTGGAAAAGTAAGCTTGTCATTTTGTCAGGGTTTGGATGTTAAGTATTTTATTTTAGGATGATCTGGCTGGCACATTTGCACTGCTCTCTAAGGACCATTTTTGCAAAGAATAAAATTTTTTTTTGAAACTCAGTTTCCGTAGGAGAGAGTACTGGATATGAGAGCACATGGAATAGAAACCTATGTTAACATGAGACTAAAGAAGAAAAATGTAACAATAGAACTTTGTGTGTTTCTGAGCAGTCTGTCACTGGGCTCCTATGTAGGTTAAAAAAAAAAATTGATCATGTAGCCAGCTAGGATATGTAAATACACGGTTTATATCTGCCTAATTGGGAATTTTCTTAGTTGCCAGGTGTTTTGATATTTCTTTCAATTCAGATACGTTTTTTGAGTGCCCCCTATGCCTTAGTCCCTGTCTTCTTTATGACATCCATCTGAGACAGGTAGAAATTGTTCTTGACAGATGGAGAAACTGAACTTGAGAGATTAGGTGATCCTTATTACCGAGTTCTATTCTATTGATTAATTATCCTTCTTAACAAAAACCCCATGGCCATGACTTTTATTTCAGTTTCCTGCCTTACAACATCTGTCACAAAGCTTCTGCAGGATTTCATCTCCACTCCAGTGTCGAATAGTTGTTTCAAACTTAACATGGCGCGAATGAACTCCTGTTTCTTTTCCTTTCCAGTCTCCTTGATCTCAATAAATGGTGCCACTGTTCAACCAGTTGCTCAGGCCCCAAGCTTCAGAGTCATCCTTGACTGCTCTTCTCTCACATCCCGTGTTTAATCCATCAGCAAGTCAGCTCTGCCTTCAAAGTACGTTCCAGAAATCTGACTTCTCCCACCATCTCCACTTGTTACACTGATTCAGGCCCCTGTCATCTTTTGTTTATACAACTTCAGTAACTTTCTAACTGGTCTCCTTGTGCCTTTGCTTCCTTACAGTATACAGTATATGGTATATAGTGTATTCTCACAGCCAGAGTTATCTTCTTAAAACCTAAAACATTTCAGGTCACCTCCCTTTTCACAATTCTCTAATAGCTTCACTTTATACTTACTAAAATTTAACCTCCTATGGCTGACAGAGCTTTGTGTCATCTGGCCTCTTGCTGACTCTCAGATCTTATTTTCTACTCCTTATCCCCTTTGTTCTCCTCACTCTAGCCACACTGGCCTCAGGATGTTGATATTTCACTGTTCTTTTTACCTGAAGTTCTCCAGAGCCCCCTCCTGGGCTTTGTTCAGATCTGTATTAAGTGTCATCTCCTGGTTGAAATCAGCTTGTTTAATTCGTCTTCAGAGTATCTGTGCCTCTTTCACATTGTACTTATGTGCTTGTCTCCTGCATTGGAATGTGTTTCTTTTTGTCTAGCCTGGTCACTACTACACCCCAGCTCTTACCGCAGCGTTTGGCCTGTAGTAGGTCCCTGATAAATAGTTATGAACGAGCAAACCAAAGCACAGGTGGTGCATTGGCTTTAAATACGAGGGTGCCTTTGTTGGAAGAGGAGGGAGTCCAGACGATGCAGTGGCTTTGGTAGAGGAGAGTGGAGGGAATTGCTAAATAAAAGCCTTCTATTTCTCTGTGAAGTAGGAGGTGCAGTCATCTGCCAATAGTTGGGGGAGAGATTATAGGGCAGAGGTTTATTAATAAACTAAAATAATTACTATGCACTAAAACGTTTAATGTTAAACCCAAAGTATTAGTAAACTAAAACAATTAGATGTCAGAGAAAGGAGGCTTGCTGATGGGTGAGTGTCTGGGAAGGCTTTGGAGATACTGAGCTCAGGTCGGGCTCTTGTAGACCACTGGTTTGGATAGGCGGAGAGGAAACAAAAGGTGTTGTGAGTGGAGACGACTGCAGGGTCAAGGTTCAGAAGAACCCTGCGTGGTTAGGGAGACACAGAATGGTTGATTTGATTGCTGCATGGAGGGAGGCTGGGGAGGTCCCATGGGACTGATGTTAGACGAATTTTGTCGTCTGGGCAAAGGAGAGCCATTGGAGGCTTCTGAGAAGACGAGTAACACGTCTTTAGAAGGAGTACTCTGGAGGTAATATGCAGAATTAATTAGAAAGCTGGGAGATGGGTTTAAAAGATCCTGTAGTAAGGGTATTGATTAAGGTGAGATTGGGAAGGAGGGGATTGATTTAGAATTGATTTTTAAAAAGAGAAAATGCCAGGACCAGAGTGTCTGGATACAGGCAGGGAAGGGACTGGGGAATCAAAAATGCCTTGGAGTTTTTGACTTCGTGTGACTGAAGAGTAGTGTTGCTCTTATAGAACTGGGAATGGTGGACAGGGAAGCAGGTGTGGTGGGAAAATATACCAGGGAATAGTATATATATTATAGGGAAGAGTTTTTGTGTCTATGAATATGAAGTCTTTGGTAATTGTTTTAAAATGGTGGTTCTCTTGTCATTCTGATCATTAGGCATTCCTTATGAATATTTATAGCTTCTTATCCATAGTAATTAGAATCAAACTGATTTTGGTTAGGAAGTACTTACTCTTGTTCCAGTAGTTTTAAGAAAAATAGTTGCTCAATGAACGGTGACACAAAATGTTTCCTTAGATCATGTATTGCCCTTTATGGTGCTTCATAATTTTCAAAGTACTTTCACTTCTGCACCTACGTCATTTAACAGTAATCCAGCGAGATAGGAGTAATTAATTTGGATTTGCTATTCATTTATCTGGTTTTTTTAAAAACTGCGGTTAAATATGATTTATTTTCAGATTGTAACAAGTGTTAAATCTCAGTACAGTTTCTCATAATAATTGAATGGGTCTGATGTTTCCCCTCTTATTGCGTAGTATCTGGTGCATTCTCTCTAAAGTCATTCCATTGGTCATATCTGTTAACTTCAGCAGGCTGTGAGCTCCTCAACGGCAGGGATGACGCTTTCTTATCTTTGTATTCTTTCTTATACCATTCGCCCTGCATTTGCTGAGCATCCGCCCTGAAGGGCAGTATCTTAGGTATCAAAGTTATAGATAAAGCAGTGCCCTGTCCTTAGGCAGTTAGCAGCTTGAAGAAGAGGAAGTGATTACACTGCAGTGTGGGAAGTGCCATGGTAGATGCGTTATTTCAGGTTCTGAACTCATCTGATATATGGTAAGTGAATACAAATGATATTTTAGTTAGGAAAATACAATTAGCAGTTTCAGAAAAATTGCTGTTGATTTCAAAACAGTTATAAATTATATGTGAATCATCTGTTCTTTGGATTATTCATGTTACTTCAGTTTTAGCAGATAGTTGAATGGACAGTTGAGTTTTATACCTTTCAAAATCTGCTGGAAATGGGGCATATATAAATTTATTGGAATTACCGTTGTGTTATCCCAAACACTAGGTATAGATGTTTTAAAATTTTGTACATTGTATTTTTTATTTTTTGCATTCTCAGTGATTGAATGATCATTTTGTATTATTTTTCATAGCAGGAGAAATTTAGATCATGATGTAACTTGAGTTTTTTAATTTTTTTTACAACAAAACTAAAAGGCAGTGTATAATGGTGTTGGCTTAACCATAATTGCTTCCTGCCTTTGGAGTTCTATGAAAATGAAAAAGTTCAGATTTTAACAGTTTTCTATTTATACTATGTGGGATGTTCAGGTTATGAATGATTGGAATTGAGACTCTGTAGATGCTCAGAATTAGTACATAGGTCTGCTTGAGTTAACTTTTCTCAGCAGTGATATAATAGAAGGTATAGGAAAAGATTCTACCATTTTTTAATAAATAGGTAGATGATTTCACAATCCAAATTTTGATTTTTTTTTGAGGGTGTTGTAACTAGTAATAAAGTTTTCAACTCTTTGAGGTATTTTAAGCTAAAGATGTTTCATGGTATTTTTTCTTTGGTCATTTAGTCACCAAAAATATGAGCTATAAGTAGAAACCCAGTAACAATAAGTAAAAACCCAGTAACATGTTGCTGACACTTTTGTTTAATTCACATTTGTGATGTACAACTTTATTACAGTTAAATTTTTTGTTGTTGCAGTATTTTCTAAGGAAAGGGGTATGTCCTTAAATTCTGTTGTTTTAAATTGAAAGAAGTTAATTTTTCTGCTCTGGAACAGGAGTTTTACAGGTGTGACATAGTATTGGCTATTGGCTTGATGATCAGATTTAAATGTAAGTATTAATCAGAGATGAACTTACTCCTCGGGTTCACATTAAGCTGTGGCATGTTGAAATAATCTAGGTCTCCATCTGCACATCTGAATTCATTTTGTAAAATATGGCAAACAGCTGCATTTCACTTGAAAGCTAAAACAACTGCAGGACATTAACCCATTGAGAAGATTACAGTAGGTTTTCAGTTCCATGTTAACTGTATTTATTAGAGAAAATTGACTTGAGTGCTTCTGCTTTTAACCAACATTTTTTTTTAAATGTCTGGCAGAAAGGAAATAAAGCATTGGAATGATAGGACTTTGATGTGTAAAGAAGTTAATGTCTAAAGAAGTTAATTATCTAAATCATCAAACAAAATTTGGTTACGGGAAATAATTATTTTAAAGATTCTAATGAGCTATCAGCTCATCATGTCAAGAAAAATGTTATTCACCTGTTTGATTTAAAAATTAAATAACTTGACTGTGAAAGGATGATCGTGGTTATAATGAACTAGGATTGGGACCTTTTACCTCTTACCAATAAATACTCTTGATGTGAAACATTTGCAGTCGGAGGACAACCGAAGAAAGCTGTGGTTTTAGTATGAACTGACTTTCTGAAATGTCTCCTCTTCCCAGAGCATTAAAGTGGGGAGACTGGATTTCAGTATGAAGAAGGGGCAGGTTGCGCCAGCATTGTCTCAGGACATTTGGCTGCAGGATAATCCCATACAATGGCCTGTCTTCAAGTCTGACATGAGTCAATTTAAATCATAACTGTTTTTGGAGGCTGGGGTTAGTACCTAACCTTAGAGATCGGCATTTTCTCCAGGATATCATATCTCTGTCATTCTTCTGTTGGGACAACGAGGGAACCATTTTCTAAGGTCCTTGAGAAAGCCAGGTTCTTCTTTTATCACTTTGTCCTCATTCTGCAGGAAGTCGGTTTCCTGTTTATTTTGCCCTAATCCTGGACTGGTGATGTGGTTATTTTCTTTAACCTAAGTTCCAAATGGTGCTGCTGCTTTTCCTATATTATTTGTAGAGAAACATACTTATTCCAAAAGTCTTTGTGAAAAAAAGAGGACGAATTTAGGCTTCAAAAAAGTGATGGTCGGGGCCAGCCTGGTGGCACAGTGGTTAGGTTTGCACATTCCGCTTTGGCAGCCTGGGGCTCGCTGGTTTGGATCCTGGGTGCAGACATGGCACCGCTTGGCAAGCCATGCTGTGGCAGGCATCCCACATATAAAGTAGAGGAAGATGGGCACAGATGTTAGCTCAGGGCCAGTCTTCCTCAGCAAAAAAAAAAAAAAAAAAAAAAGTGGAGGATTGGCAGCAGATGTTAGCTCAGAGCTAATCTTCCTCAAAACAAACAAACAAACAAAAAAGTGATGGTCTTTTATAGCATTAGCTTCTTAATGTGTTTTAGAATTTTGGTTTTCAGGCTCAATTCGAGTGAGACTTTTTCCCTTCTCTTTCTCTGCTCTTGTATTTTCTTTCTAGTGGTTTTGGCCTGGCCCTTTAGGCCCTCAGACTAGACCAGGGCTTATGTTGGCAGATAGTTGGTCTTGCCACAGAAGGATACTGGGATATTCTAGATCTAGCCAGTCAGCCAGCGTGCTGCTTGTCTTCAATCTCTGTCCTCTGCCTTCTCAAAAACTTCATATATGGCCTATCTCAGGCAGTGGTTTGTAGTAGTTTTTTTTTTTTGCAGCCTTTTCATGGGGCCCAGCCTTCCACCTCAGCCCTTGGTGAATGACTCTGGTTCAGGTTTCCTTTATCAGTTTTAGCCACCATTACCCACAGGAGTGGTCAGATTAGAGGCTGCATTAAGAAGATAAATTGGGCAGCGATGTGGGTAACAAGAAGGGGGGGATGTAAGAACGTAAACAAAGTAGAATTTATTTGGCTTCTTGCAAATTATAGAGTGCAGGAGGAGTCCAGGGTAATGACTGAGGTTTTGAGCTAAGGTGACTAGTAGCAGTAGAGATGTCAGTAGTAAAACGGCACTAACTTTATGAGGAAACTACTTAATATTTGTTGAACTGTATTGAGGTCTTGTAGAGAAAATATGCAAGTTTCTTAAACTTGTGATTGTCAAGTAAGGGTAATCTAAATTTTTCGTAGAAGCTTTTAACAGATTAAGAAAGGGAGAATTCTTAAGGTCTTTCTGTTTATAATAGCTAACATGGTGTGTTTACTGTATGCTCAGAACTGTTCTAGATGCTCTGTACATATTAGTTCATTTCACGCTCACCACAGCCCTGAGAGGATGGGGTTATCATTCGCATTTTACCGATGAGGAAACTGAAGCACAAAGAGGTTACCTAACTTGCTCAAAGTCCTGGTGAAGTAGCAGAGTTGAGATTCAAACCAAGGCAGTCTGACTCCTGACACCTCCTAATTAATTTACTCTAACTTCTCAGTACTGCTTTATTTTATCATATGTTCTAAATTTGTTAATTCTTCTTTAGAATCTGCAAAGTATTTTTATGTTAAGGAACATTATGTATTGTAAAGTTTATATAAACATAAAATAATAGCTAACATTATTTATTGGACACTTACTGTGTAATAGTTGAGGCTTTTTGTCTACTTTCACTATTTTATTTTAATGTTATTTTCACTAATTCTTGTTGATGGGGCTGCCACATGCGTTAAATAAAATGACATGTTAGGATTGGCGTCTAGTTTTCCCATAATGCATCAGCTTAATTTTACTGGGAAAAAGTCACATTTTAAATTGATGAGTTACTTAGCCATAAGATTATAAAATATCACAATGCTTACTTCTTTTCTACTAATTGGCTTGATTTGTATTATTTGTATTTTAGGCTTTGGTTCAAATGAGAATTAGATTATGCTGTGGTTTTCTAATTTTGTATCTTACAGCTGTGCAACTCTTTCTTTAAATGAAATCTTACTTGAAACCCTACTATATAAAATAGAAAAAGTATTGTTGTTCTGGTGTTCTGGACGGAACTGGAGGTGGGTGTAAGCTTGGGGGCCACTGGGAGCTCCCTGAGATATTTCCAGTGAACCTTAGGGCTCCCTGGAACACATTTTGAACACCACTAAGCTCTATTAAAATACTTTAATGAGTATTTTTCTTCTGTTACTTCTTACACAATGTGTACTGAAGTAGTTATCACTCCAGTGAGTAATTTTTTCATAACATATTGGATTAAGCAGTTTTTTTCCACCTTACTATTTCATTTTAATAAAGAACATTAGGTACGAACAAATCAGATTTACATAAAACAAATCAGAAATTTAAAATTTTCTACACTTTTTGAAGTAATTTATAATTGTTTCTGTTTTCTATGCATTTATTTGTAGTTAAGTACATTTCTTTTTGTTTCTCTTTTTTATTTAGATGAATAATACTGCAGCCAGCCCAATGTCTGCTGCCGCTTCAAGTTCTGGAAGAAGTGTTGGGAAGTCTATAAGCTTTGCATCAGAATTACAGATTATGATGTAAGTATGTCTCTGCATCTCATTTATTACTGTTTTATGTTTTCGTATTCATAAAAGATAATAGAAATAACAAAATTTATAAAACAACTTGGAAATTTGTGCTTAATCAAATAAATATGAAATAATCTGATAACATTTTAAAGAACCATATGCGGAAAGAGCAAAATTGGTTAAAAATGCTACAGTGGTACTGTATTTGAAAAATAAGTATTGGTTCATCTTTATTAAAGAATGAACAATTATATAAACATTTTTGCTCTAATTATTATCTGACCAAATCTGTGTTATGGATTCTTACTATTTTAGTTTTAGATTTGGAAAATTTTGCAATTCCTTATGTTCTTGGATAATTGAAATGTTTTCACAGAGAAGTTCTCAAATGTCATGATAATTCTATGACCCTTATTTAAATAAATTTTGTTTGATGATATTTGAAATCACTGTATTTGAGAACGTTGAGGAAAAACTTGGAACATTTAAAAAATCATCCGCACTCATTATGATTTTCCTAAGGCTCTTTTCAGCTTGACTTCTGGCTTCTTGCATTGAGTGAGACTGCATATCTTGATCTGATGGGAGGTAGCCTGTTTATTAGAAATGTTTGCTGGCACATTTTTCTTTGTTATTGGTTCAGGAGACAGTTGTCTGCATAATGGTGACAACACCATAGAGCTCTTGTTTCCCTATGGATACGTTATTCTTGATATACTTGGCAATTTTAAAAGATTGTTTCTGGGGCCGGCCCATGTCTTAGTGGTTAAGTTCGGCATGCTCTGCTTTAGTGGCCCAGGTTTGCTGATTCACATCCTGGGTGTGGACCTACACCACTCGTCAGACATGCTGTGGCTGCAACCGACATATGAAATAGAGGAAGACTGGCACAGATGTTAGCTCAGGGCAAATCTTCCTCAGGGAAAAAAAAAGAAAAGTTTCTGTTGAAGGTTTAAGTGTCTTCCTCTTGTGGGTGTATGTTGATAGCCTTCACAGTGGATTACTCCACTGTATGATGATTATTGTTCAAAGGAAAAATTTGAGCATATATCTGATAGTTGCTTGGTGAACATCCTTTAACAACAACACTGAAAGCGTTTATGTCATAGGCTTTTAAGCTTTTAGGTCTCAGGATCCCTTTATACTTTTAATTATTGAAGACCTTAAACAGCATTTGTTTATGTGGGTTGTATCTATTAATATTTATTGTTTAGAGTTTAAAACTGAGAAATAAAAAACTTATTAATCCATTTGGAAAATAATAAACCTATTATATGTTAACATAAATAATATATGCCCTATAGAAATAATTGTCTTAAAACCCGGAATTGGTAACATGTTTTGTTAGATAAGATGAGAATAAATTGAATGTATTAATTTAGGAGTTGTGTGAGGTAAGCTTATATTTTAAATTATGGAAAATTTTAAGGCTTTATGCTTCTATAAACTTTTGTATATTAGTTTTTTAATTGTTCACTAGCTTTATATTAAGAATCTTTTGTGTTGTATTATGTTAATTATGTTTAAAAATATTAAATGTGTTTTAGAAAGTTTATAGTAAAGTGAGGAAATTCATTTTCCTTTAGAGCTGGTTCATTGATGTACCTTGTATTTTTAAAACCTTTTAATTTTGAAAATTTCAAACTCATAAAATTATAGAGACTAGTGTAATGAACCCCAGGCATCCATCATCTGGCTTTAACAATAATTGTGTTTTGCCAGTTATTTAACCTTTCTCCTTATTCTCCAGTGTTTTTTTTGTGAAATATTTTAAAGCAAATCCCAGACATCCTATTTCAAATTTGGTAGTATTTATTAAGACAGTGTATTTGTTGGTAGGTATGACACACAGACTGGCTGCCTGTTTCTGAAAATAAGCTTTTATTGGACCACAGCCACACTCATCATTTATCTATTATCTAGTGCTGGTTTCATGCTATCTGGCAGAATTGAGTATTTGTGACAGAGACCATATGGCCTGTAAAGCTGAAAATGCATACTATATGGCCCTTTACAGAAAAAGTTTGATGATCTCTGATCTGTAGAAACAGCTTTCTAGAAGAAGAAAGCTGTATTTCCTTTTGTCATTTATACTTTGGAGAGGTTCTACTTAGTGCATTTGATAGACTGCAGGCCACTTAAGAAAACTGGGAAAAAAATAAAAGCTAAATTCAGCACTTTCTTATTAAATACTTTTGCAAAAGTCTTCCCAACTAATGTGCTTAAGTTGGATTCAGAATGCAAAAGTTATTGTTGGCTACAGCTTTGGAAGAAATGGACATTTTTCTTCTATTTTAGACCTCAGAGAGAGACCTAATAGTTACATTCATCATTTATAGTCTGAAGATATTTTTTTCCCCTTATGAATTGCTTTATAGAACAAGAACATAGGGCCCAAATTGGGGGAATCCTTTTTAATTTAGCAATATTTTCTATCGATATAAGGTTTTTAGGTTTTTGATTATGTAAAATTAGAATCAATATACATTTGATCCTTGCTTATATGATTTCGAATGAGAAAGTACACACTTAACTCTTTGTGTTTATTTTGCGTTATAGGAATTTCATTCTGTGAATCCCTACTTTTTTTTGAGGGCAGGTTCACAGTTCTTCTAAGCCTATTTGTATTGTACTGCTCTTTTTTAATCCTCTACTGCTACTATTTCTCCCCACCCATTCATCACTAAGAAGGTGGTTTTCTCTTGGCTCCCTGCTCTCTAAATAAGCAACAATACCGTAGTGTCGTTTCCAGGGAATGGTTTCATTGAAAGGTCTCTAGCTGTCAAGCTCAGAGGAAGTTGTCATGATCTGCTCTAAATGTAGAGCTGGCGGCCACTCTGGTCTACTATTGGAGCCTTGACAGAGTTGACCATGTTTTAAGTTTGGGTGGTAAACAGTACCAGTGAAGCATTCTTTAGGAAGTGCTTCTACATGTTTTAAACTGAAGGATTAGCTGCCAAACAGTTAGCAGTGGACTGGGGACGACTGCAGCTTTCCCTTACCTAGTGCATGTAACTGAGCACATTTGCCATATGCTCTTATCACACCTCTTTGAATAACGTGCTGGAAGGGTCCAGAGGCTTTTGACTTTTAAGTTATTGAACTCAGGTAGCCTGTAAATTAGAAAGTGAGATCTTTTTAATCCACATTGCAGACATTTTAATGAACTTCTTGAGAATTTTAATTAATTTCAGTGCACTTCAAGGGGTCTTCATTGGGCTCTCTCTTCCATATTTTACTCATTTATGTATTTTTTGCCATGTCATATTGTGCTCTTTTCAGGTTTACTCACATTTTCTAAGAATTATTCCAAATGAAAATTTCATCCTTATTTAAAATTCACAGATTGAATTTTTTTTTTTGGGTGAGGAAGATTGGCCCTGAGCTAACATCTGTTGCCAGTCTTCTATTTTTTGTATATGGGTTGCTGCCACAGCATGGCTTGATGAGAGGTGCATAGGTCTGTGCCTGGGATCCGAACCTGTGAACTCCGTGCCACCAAAGCACAGTGTGTGATCTTAACCACTATGCCACCAGGCTGGCCCTGGAGAAAGTTTTTTAAAATTAGTTTCTTTGTGTACAATAAAATTAACTCCTTTAATGCAAGTTTTGCATTTTTTAAAATTTATATTTATTGAGTTCTTATATGGCAGGACCTAAATGCCTTTAAGATAGCCTAGCAGTAGAGAAGGGTTATGGAGACAAATAATTGTCATGTAATAGGATATGATAAATTCCATGGTAGTAAAAGAGGGAGTGGTGGTGAACTTCTGAGGGTGAGCTTCCTAACTTAAGGTCTGTACTTCTGACTGCTGCCTGGAATATCCATGAAGTGTTGAACATGTCAAACTTAGTATGTCCAAAACTGAATTAATATCTCAGTAAGATTTGCTTCTTCTCTTGGGACTTTTTGGGATAAATAGCAGCAACCATTTATCCATTGCTGCACTAGACTAGGGTGTAGTTGTGTGTGTGAAATGGTGATGTTTGGCTGTTATTTAGCATTACGAAGTTAGGAGCTGTGGAAGAACATGTTCCCAGTTTTATCTTCACCTTAATCTGACTTTAAAGAGACCTAAGATGTAAATATATGAATTAGTAATAGATGTTTATTAAACTGACATAGGATTCCTTCAAATATTGTTTCCGTAGTGCATTTAAGTTTTTCAGGAAACTGGAGGAAATCGAAATTCTTAAAGGTAAAGAGTGCTAACGTTAATATATTACAACTTCAGAGATGCTCTAATAATCCCAGTGATGATGGCGAATGCTTGTGGAGAGGTCCTGAGTACCAGGCACTCCCCTGATTGCTTCCATAGACTGTTTCATTTAATGCTCCTATAACCCTATAAGATAGATACTCTTAGTCCCTTTTTATAGATGAAGAAATTGAGACACAAAGGTTAGTAACTCACCAAAAATTGCCATTATAGTAAGTTTCAAAACCTGGATTTAAGCCAGGAACTGTAACTCCAGAGTCCATGCTCTGGACAAATTATGCTAAACTATGTTTCAGTCAATCAAACTTAGGTCGATTTATAAAATTTAGTTTACAAAGGAGCTTTTGCCAGGTTATGTGTGACAGGTGTGCTATAATGAAGTAATAATGTGAAAGCTGAATAATTGTTCAGTTAATTACTGTTATTAGTAATGAGGTCTAATTTTTATCAGAAGTATTGGATTAAGTTGTTATTTTCATATTATTGTAGCGTTTATTTCAATTTCCTATTGCTAACCACCAAATCTTTTTAAGCAAGGCCGTATCAGTAACCAGGAGAAAGTATAATTTTTTGTAGAAATACATAGTCCTTATTGGATGCTCATATTTGTGATATTTCATAATTTTGGATATCAACCTGGCCACTTTGCTATTGAATATTTAAATATCATACTTTTATATTTTATCACTATTAATATTTGATTTTAATTCCTAGTGTTTAAATCACACTAAAATATGTGGATAAATTTATCCATGTACTTTTTGTGACATGTATCTATTGGGAATATTTTAAGATATATACTGGTTATAAATTTAACAATCGTGAGGAAGACTTTCAAATGATAATATAAAATTGGTCACAGTCTTTGGGGAAAGTGAGAGAAACGTGTAACAGCTGATTGAGAACATGAAAGCACTGTGTAACTGAAAGTTGGTCATACATGTTTTCCTTTCAGAAAGGAAATAAGGAAGTGTTTCTAAGTTGCCAGATCCAACTGAATTAGATGCCTGCATTGAAAAAAATGTGTCATTTTATAAATGTGGCAAAATACAATTTTGAATTTGTACTTAAATAGCTGTATTAATTCTCTCATGAAAAGAAAATAACTAGGCCTTTCCTTTTTGGATATTATGTATATAATTACCAGAAGGAAAAAACATTTTGCTCCAGCTTAGAAATGAATTCTTAAAATTCAGGGAGATGGAGTCATTTTCGTAGTTCTGTGATGAAAATTCGTAGTTATGTGGGGAAGAATAGGTAAAAGTTCATGGATCTGTCATTCTAAAATTGCAGTATACTTGCAGATTATCACACTGGAGATTGGAAATAGCTGTCCTGAATGAATTTCATGCAGAAGCAGGACCTAACTGATAAACAGTTCACTTATCTTCAGTGTTAATATTCAGCCGTTCCTCTGTGTTCCTGAGTGCTTCCCCAGACCCCGCTGAGGGCATTCTGAGCGTGTGGTTCATGTACAGTATTAACTTTCTAGAACCTGAAGGCCTCTGAATTCTCAAATACATCTTTCAGATAAGGGATTGTGGACTTGTGTCTGCCTCATAGGGTTTTATGGAGATTAAATGAGATACTAAGTCAAAGCACCTAATAAGCACTGTCCTGTTAGTTGTGATTGTCATCTTTTTGAAAAATAATCATCAATATATTGAGTTATAAAAATGTTTCAAGTGCAAGGGGAAGTGTTTGCAGTTTTATGGAAAGAAGTTTTATTATTATAGAGAAGAAAATGGCTTGCCTACTTTATAGCATGCCGTCCAGTAGAACTTTGTGCAGTGAGGGAAGTTTCTGCTTCTGCGCTCTTCAGTAGGACAGCCACTAACCGCACGTGCCTCCTGAGTGCGTTCAGTGAGCTAGCCACTGAGCAACTGAATTTTAAATTTTATTTTAATTAAATTTAAATAACCACATGTAGCAAGTAGGTGCCGTATGGGACAACACAGAATAACTATGGAAAATATAAAATATACATAGAATGTTTCTTTTCTGGGTTGCTTTTATTATATTTTTATTGAAATTGGGAAAAGTACATTTTATGTGTTATGTGATTTGTTGATTTTATGTTTACTTTTAACATTGTCATTTATTTTCTTTTTACTTCTTTCTCTGTTTTTTTGGATTGGCATTGTCCCGGAATTCTTTAAAGATTTGGGGATGTTAATTTTTGGTTACTTTGGCAGGTCAGATTTGATTGGGAAGTTTACTGTTACATTCATGTTGTATTTTGTGGAAAGTCTGGATAATACTGAAGTGTGTTAGTTTCTTAAAAACGTTCTTTTGTGAATTGACATAATATATTTATACTTAGTCTTTCTGAAAATTTTGTGACTGTAGCTCTGAATGTATTGTGTTGCACTTGATTGTCATGCCATTGTGTGTAACTGAATATGTAATATTGTGAGTTTTTGGTGCTCATTTTCATGTAGCTAAATTTGCGTAATTTCTGGCAGCTCTGAAGTTAGCATATGTTACGTAGTATTTTGTCAATTCATTATTTTTATTTTTAATATGCTGAGATTTTGAAAACTTGTCATTTTTAAATGTACCAAGTTCAAAATTAATTTTTAAAAAACGTACTGGATAAAAATGGATTCTTCAATACTGAAAATATATCAGAAAGTGGTGAGTAATTTTGGGTAGGAAATGAAAATTTGGTATCTATGATTATGTGTTGATTGCCTTCTTACAATAAATTCTGTTGATATAGAATGTAAACAACTCCTGAAATTAAAAAGGTAAAATTTTATAAAAGAAAATTAGATTCTTAATATAGAGGAATGAATCTTTTTCATTTTGACTATTTGTTTAGTTTAAGGATCCATGACCATTTTTACGTTGCCCAAGGCACAGTTGTAAATCTCTCTAGATATGAGACTGATAGGCAGTTTTACATTACATCCAGAAACATGGGAATTGACTTATTTTGTGACGTGTTTAATATGTTAGCATATATGTTAATGCGTGTACCACCTTTTGCAAATATATATTTTTTGACATCTCTGCATAAACGTTTTTTTAATCTTAAGTAAAACACCATATGCCTTTTTAAAAAATCCTGTGGTCATTAGGTTTTTGAACTGGCATACGTGTTTTCCTAGGACAGAATAAATAGATTTCACAAACCACTTTTCTAGGGAAGAGTAGTAAGAACTAATCCTTAATCTGTTATGTTTGACAGCTTGCTTCCTCCTTCACTTTTTGTAGGTTTCTCTGTCTAGAAAGAACCATGTTAGGACCAGTTTTTGTCGTGGCTGGTAGAGTGTTACTAGCCTTTTGTGACATTCTCCCTATTCCTGTTTAGGTTGATTATGGTATTTATTAGGAATAACAATATACTAGTAATATGTTTCTGCCAATTATGGATTAAATTAAACTTTTTGAGCTGGCCTGGAAATCAATTAATACTTATTTCTACAACAAAAATAACATTCTTTTTATGTAGAGTTACTTCCAAACAGTCAGAGTTGGAGTACAACCCATTTCTAAGTCAAACACTGATTGCTTTTTTCAGTCTGCCTCTTCCAGCCCAGCATTTGGGTTGAACAGTGTGCTTTGTATATCTCTAATACTTCAGAAGGATGTGAACAGAGATAATGTTTGTTTTTAATATACAATAAAACTTCACTTATCTGGAATTCATAATAAAATATAAGTATTTTAAAGGCTAAATTAATATAAAGAGCAATAATACCACATATAAGAGAGTGTTTAAGGTAGCATGATATAGTGGAAATGATTGCAAATTTGGAGCCAGATGATCTTAGTTCACTTTTGTATTGGTGGATTTTATATGTTAAAAACAAAATACCCTGCTCCTCCACCCCTGCCAAAACGTAAATCATGGAAATGTTATGGGTAGGGGAATTGTCATTAACATTTTATTCAAAATGATATGTCTTTTATATTTCCTTATAGAAGCAGTTCATATTATTTTCTGAAAGGAAAAACGGAAAATACTGAAAGATCGTAAAGAACACTTTAAACTGACTGAGTTAAAACACTGTTAATGCTTTGGTGTTTATCTTTCCAATGCATATAAAAAATAAATACCAAATCCCATATTATAACTGCTATTGTATAACTTGGGTTTTTAGTTATTGTATACTATCATAAGCCCTTTCCACATTGATAAATATGTGGCATTTATTTTTATAGTGGTGGTAGTTTGTATTCCATTATGATGTTTTTAAGCAGTCTTGTTAAATACATTAGGTTGTTTCTAATTCTTCAGTGTTACATATAGGATTGTGATGAACTTCCTTTATATTTAGCTATAGATCTATTTCTCCACCTCTCCTTCTCCTCTTCTCCCCTCCTTCCATCCTTCCGCTTGTCTCTATATATATCTTTGAGCATGTGCCTGGATATTTCATTAGAACTAATTCCTTTAAGGTTTTTGATGATATTCCATGAAGGCTTTAATGAGTTATAATCCCACCAATAGTATATGTATGACTTGCCAATATTGAGTAATGTGGCGCATATATATATATAATATATATTATTTATATATAAATACTTTTATTTATATATATTTTAAATATATAATCGCAATAGAATTGATTGTTAGTTTTTAATTAGTAATATATTTACACATTTAAAAATAGAGTTTTACAAAATGTTCTCCTTCCCTGTTAGCTGGTGTCTTTCCTTTGAGTAACAAGTTGTGTTCTTCCTTGTACATTCTTCCAGAGTTTCTTTATCCACATATATACACATATGAATATATTCTTATATTTTCCTTTTTACAAATGGAGTACTATGCTGTAGACATTCTTTTGTACTTTAAAAAAATTCAAAGAAAATGCATCTGGAGATGTGTGCATAGCAGCATCCACAGGCGCAAGGGAGAGAGTGTGTATGTCTGTGTGTCTTTCTAGCATTTTGTAGTTAAGTTACTGTTTGGTGAACTCTGGAGCCTAAATAAACACAAAGGGGCCTTTTATTATTCAAGGAAACTGAGGCAACTTGTAAATGAGTTACTGAAGTCAGAAGAGGTAATAAGATCTTCAAGCAGATATGCAAAAAGAAGAAAATAAATGTTATTTGTAATCCCTTATATACTTTGTGGGGTGTGTGTATATGTCTGACTTAATTTTTTTAAGTTCTTAGTAATTTTTAGCCATTGCTCTGCTTTTTTTGATACCCTGCCCTTTTTCCCCCATTTAATTTACTGTGAACAATTTTCTATATTATGAGACAATTATTTCATTGTATGGATGTCTATTGTTATTAATCCCCTGATATTCAACCATTTGGTTATTTCTAGTTTTTCTACTCTTGTTAATAAAAGTGATGTAATGAAATCTTGATACCTGTTACCTTATATTAAAGTCTTAGAAGAAGAATTTTGAGTCTAAAAGCTCTTTGATAGTACCTTCCTAATTTTTCCTTCAGGAAAGTTCGACTGATTTACGTTTCTTTCAGCAGTTATGAGAGCACCCCTCTCCATCTCTCTCTGACATTTAACAGTAGAAACATTGTGCTGTTTTACAGCTTTTCTTTGACTACTGAGTTTGAAAATGTTTTGGCCATTTATATTTCTTCATTTGTGGATGTATGTTCATATTCTTAGCACAATTTTACTGAGTTCTTATTTTTTCCTATAGATTACTAAGAGATTTTGTACTAAAGGCATTGACCCTTTGTTGATTGTATTTGTTGATCCTTAATCTCCCCCCTGTCTTTTGGTTTCCCTAGGGCATGTTTATAGTGATTGCTTTTTAATATGCAAGTTTTCTTTTTCTTTTTTTTTTTTGGAGGAAGATTAGCCCTGAGCTAACATCTGCCGCCAAGCCTCCTGTTTCTGCTGAGGAAGATTGGCCTTGAGCTAAGATCTGTGCCCATCTTCCTCTGTTTTATATGTAGGACGCCTGCCACAACGTGGCTTGCTAAGTAGGGTGTAAGTCTCTGCCCAGAATCTGAACTGGCGAACCCTGGGTGGTGGAAGCAGAGTGTGCAAACTTAACTGCTACGCCACTGGGCCAGCCCCGAGTTTTCATTTTTAATGTAGTCACATCAGTCTTACTCTTCTTCATCGCTTCTGCCTATGATGGAAAGTCCTACCCTCAACTTCTGTACATATTGTCATGTACTTCTTATATTTCAAGCTTTTAGTTTGTACAGTTTCATATTTAATCCATTATTTTGTTGCATGGTTTCAGGGAGGGTTCTAAGTTAAAACAGTTTTGTTTTAAATTGGTTTGCCAGTGGTCTCACCACCACAAATTATATAAGCCCTCCTTTTTCCCTCAGAATTGAAATGCTACCTTTATCAGATAATAAATTATTTTTGAGTTTTCTGCTTTGTTACCCTGAATTGCCTATTCCTTTGCCAGTACTGCATTACTTTAGTTATTATAGCTTCTTAATATGTTTTAATATTTGGTATTATAGTTCAAGGTCATCCGCATAACTTTTCTTTTTAAAATATTTCTTGTCTCTTTTCCTATTTTTATTCTTCCAGATGAATTTTTAGGGATCATTTTATCCAGTTCCAAAACAAATTCTGAGTGCAAATTTTGAGCAGTTTCATTTTTCTTTTCATTTTATGCTTTTTTGCTGTATACTCAGATTTCAGACTTTGGTCTGTGCAATTCATTTTACTTTTAAAGTTGATTAATGAAATAATTTTACATTTAGAGAAAGTTTTCTTGAATCAACACTGGATGGAAACTGACTAATGAGTGAGCTGGTCAACTAGAGTGTGATTAGAGACTCTGGAGAGCGTCTCAGGTCTCTTTAATATTTGTTTCTCTTGCTTCAATGTAGAATTGTGCTGTGCCTGCAGTATGTAAAAATCAGCCGAACTATCCCTTCCATTTTAAATCTTGCAGATGTCTTATTTTTGAATGGTGAGCGTGATTGGAAATGAAAGACTAGTTTAATTTTTTTATAGATATGTAAAACAGTATTCTGACTAATGGAATTATATACAAGGGTGTCTATGCAGTATAAATCATAGAGAATAAATATATTCTTCATTTTATAAATACATGAGCTAATCTGAGTGATCAAATGGATCTTATTTTGACCATTTTAATGAAAATATTTCTACAGTAGATTATGCACATTTAAGGCTATATATAGACAGGTAGGTTACCAGGTACAATTTAATCTTTTTTTTAAACTGAAATTTCATTGTAAATATCAGGTGTTGCAATCCACTTGTACTATAGTGATGCCCTTAGGGCACCTTAGAGGCACGAAGTGTACTCTACTCCTGTGGTAAATAGTCCTACTTTGCTATATTGTTTGAATTTATTTTTTTTTGCAGTGTTTTTATGTTTCTCTCTCCTTGCAGCTGCTAATTTTGTTACTCTCCTTGTACCATGCTCTGGCAATGTTTCACCCCCTGCCCCTGCTTGGTGGATGCTGCTTCCAGTCTACCATAGACTAGTAATCAAATTTACTAGATTCGTACCTAGAATAAGAGTTCACGAGCTAGGAAAGCCTGACACACTTTCTCTTCTGAGAAAAATGATTTGATCTTTGGTGCATAAACTTAATATGAGTTTTGAGAGTTGAGTTTACTTACTTCTTAGCTCTTGTTTTTGGCTGCATTTTAAATAGCTGAAATTTTCAGGTAGCAGGTCAAAGTTTATTTTTAAGTCTTTTGTTTGGGACTGAATATTTTCTCAATGAAACAGTGTTAGGAATTTTAGTTAGGTTACTGTGTTAGTTCAATGTACACAAATTTTTTTTTTACCCGTAAAAAATGTCTGAAGTAAAACTTTCAGCTATGCCTAATTATCATTCATACCATTTTGAAGAAGTAGGCAAAGCCAATGACTAGTGTTGACAAGGATGGCAGGTAGGCAAGCTTTAGGAGAACGGTGAAGGTGTGTAATGGCAACAATGGAGTTAGGAGAGAGAGCTAAGTAGGAATATGCTTAGCGTAGCCTAAGTTGTCAAGGTCTCAACTGAGCTTGGTCAGCGTTTATAAGGGCTCTGACAGCAAGGCTGTAGAATTTTCGATAGCAGTGCTCAGCTGCCGGGCACAGGACTGGGAAAGGAAGACGCTTGGATTGATGTAGGGATTTGAAGGGCTGATGTAGCGGAAGAATACTGAAATCTGAAGTGTTAGAGGTTGTGATCACTGAGCCTCGGCTGGTGGGGAGGGATGGGATAGAAAGTATGAAGGAGTTGATCAATTTGTAGAAAAACAGGAGAAGCAGAAGGATTTGGAGATTTCAATGAAGTTTATAGTCAAGTAAAATAGAAGGAGTAATTAAGAGAGCTGGAGGAATAGAATACGCAACAGAAAATAGAAGTATCAGCTTGGACATCTTATCCTCCAGGGACACTTCCCTGGCCCATCCAGTCCAGCCACCTGCCTCTCTTTGGCCTCCGCACCTTGCACTACACTCTCATGAAAGTCCTTATTTTGTGTTATCACAGGGGTCTATTTTCTTGTCTAGCCCTGTTCTCCACTGTAAGCTTCACGAGTACAGATTGTTTTAATTTTCCTGTTTTACAGTACCTGGCACCTGTTAGGTGCTTTGTAATTGTTGAATTTAATAGAATGAATAGGAAGTTGTGTTCATAGTAGGAGGACAGTTTCCATGGGAGTTGTTAAAGTTGAGAAAAGGTCAGAAGTTTTCAAAATAAAAGAGGTAGGAAATAGGGGCATGGACAATCTATCTTCTGTGTTATATCAGTGTTAGAAATTCAAATTACTGCTTTATTTTGATCATTCTGTGATTTTTTAAGGTTTTCAGCATTTTTATATCATGTATCAGGTATTTATTTTGCTTCCTTATTAATTTTAAAACTGAAGTTTTACATTCCCCTTATTTTCCTGCTACATTAACTTTAGTTTCTTCTTCATCTTAGATGCATGGAAATCATTTTTAGGTGTAACATTCTGTATGTAGAGTGTCTCTGATTTACTTGAAACCTCTGTTCCTTCCTTAGGAAATTGTAATATATATGTAGTGTCTGGTTTGTAGAAGGAAGGCTGGTCTGGTGGAGTCACACAAATATGAGTGGATCCCATTAATTCTCTTTTTTTATGTTACTGTGAGATCTTTATTATTTATAAAATTTTAGTAACAGTACCCATCTCTCAGGTGTCTTGTTTGGATTGAATCAGATTCTGTAAGTAAATCATTTATGTAAGAGATAGGTAGGTCTCCAGTGCAAATCGCTCTATAAACATCTATACGTTTTTAACTGGTTTCAGTTTATAAGTTTATGGATAAAACTGAAACTCAGCATGTTTTTGTAGGACTGCCTGCCTGCCTTCATTCAGAAACAAAGGATTTTGGGTAGTATCAATTACTTAGACTGAATGGAAAATCTGTGAGTCTTGAGAAGTTGTTTGGGGCAATGTTTTTATTTACTCCTGAAGAAACTGAAGAGCAGAGGGATGAGGAGGGTTGTCCTGGGATGTGTAGTGGGTTAGTTTTGGGTTCAGGACTATATACCTACTCTTCTGAATATCAGCCTAGTTCACTTTCCAGAGCCTCTGTGCTATAAATTAGTGTTAATTCGACTATTTCTCCCTTATTCCTCATTTTTTAAACTACCAGCACTGACTCAGTTCTGCTTTACTTTTATATTTGAGGTGATACTACAATATTGACCTCACTTCAAAGTGATGAGTGAGGTATCTACTTGAAGTGTTTATTTTAATTCAGAGCATCACTTCTTCATGTGCCTTAATTTCTGTGATCATCTATTATCATTGCTGAAAGTATAAAGACTTCATTCATTTAGACACTACTGGAAATGTCCACATTTCCTGATTAGAACCTGACACTCAGCTGACAAAAAGAGCTTATCCTTAGAATTTTTTGTTGCTTTCATGTGTTTCGTAAGTTTCCTTTAAAAGACACAGTGACCTAATTACAACCACATTTCAGCAACCAGACGTTATTTTTACAAATTCTTGTTTGGTTTGAAGTTAGTTTTTTTCCATCTCATTTCAGCTCCCCACGTTTAGTCTAAAGTAGCGCCACCCAGCAGCGTAGCCAGTGTGTGAACTGTTTGTCACTGGTCTTTTACGAGATAAGTAGCTTGAGGCAGATTATAAACCAATCCCCTGCTTCCTTCATTGAGGTAGTTTTCCTGTGATAACAGCTGAATTGCACGGTGTGCATGGTGATGCAGTCGATTCGCATCCTGGTCCTTATCTCCCTGTGGACTTGCAGTCAACGGTTTGTAGACTGTCACCTGTTGGCAGACTGTGTTTGGTCTAAAGTATTATCGTATGCTAATGCTTTTCATTTATTCATTCAGCAAATGCCTGTTGAGTACCTACTGTGTGCTAGGCACTCTTTGAGGCTCTGGGGATATAGCAGCGAATAAAACAAAAAAACTCCCAAATCTCACGGAGCTTACATTCTAGTTCTATTAGAAATACCACTATTATTTCTCATTTCTCAACAGTTCTGTTGTTTTTATAGTAAACTGTATTTTTGCAGTTTGTGATCTTGTGCGCTTGAACCTTTAACATAATTGTGTGTATCTTTGCATAGAGTGGTAATACTACTTTTAAAAAAATTTAAAATTTTAAAAATTTAATCTACTTAATTTTTTAGTTGATTTTCCTGAGCTTTCTAAGTAGAGAATTGTATTATCCACAAATAATGGTTGTTTCTCTTTTAAATCAGAACTTGCAGAAGATTAATAACTATGAGTGAGGATCACAGACCTCTATTCCTTATTGTAATGGAAATGCTTTTCGTATCCATTAGTAAGTATGATGTTGGCTTTGGTTTAAAATAGTTCAGATCGCTTTGAGGAAGTAGTTTTATATTCTTGGATTTAAAAAAGAAAATGAAAGGGATTTGAATTTTATCAAATGCCAAAAAAGATAATCTTGAAATGATTGTATGCTTTTTTCACGTTTGACCTACTGATTTGTTACACTGTTAGCACATTTCCTATCATTAAGCCATGTTTACAGTTTTGTTGTGGCAGTTTATTATCATTTTGTTAATGAATTATATTTCTAAAATAGAGATTAATCTAGAACCCACTTGAACCTTTTACTTAATTGTGTATATCTTTACAGAGAGTGGTAAAACTACTTTTAATTACATTTTTGGCCCACATCGTTTTCTTTCTCCTGTGACTTATAAAACTTTTGAAAACAGTAGTTGTATTTTTGAGTCACCTTCCAGTTCTACTTGAAATTAGTGTTTCTGAAACAATGTCTTTTTATTTAGAAGGAGAGGTAGAAGGAGTTAATTTCTAATAAAAGAGAACAGTGACAACATGAAATGATTGTGTAGCACATGTGTTTAGAACAATATTGAATGCTTAAGAAGCAATCCATTGGTCTTTGGTTGCCTGTCTTATATTATTGACAGATGTCCTATTTGTCAGACTTTAGAGTATTTTAGAGGTTTACTGCAATATTAGAATTTTGATGATGAAATATAAAGACTGGCAAATTGGTGAAAACCAATGAAACAACCTATTACTTATAAAGAATAAATCCTCTAATGTGATGGTTCTCAAAGTTTAGTGTGCATTAAAATTACCTTAGAATCTTGCTAAACCATAAGACTCCTGGGTCTCACCTCCAGGCTTTCTGATTCAATAAATCTAGAGTGAGCCCCATAATTTGCATTTCTAGAAAATTCCCAAGTGATACTGATAGCCTAGGGACCACAGTTTGAGAGCCAGTGCACTAATGTTATCTAGTACTGTTCCCCTGATTTAGCAGTGAACAGCTGATTTAATCACAGTTGTAGCAAATAGTGATCAAAAGAAAACTCAGTAGGTAAACTGAAAGCCAAGAAAGAAACTTAACGTTTTTCTTATTCCTTATGTTTTGTGTACTCTTTAATGGAAGGTTGAGGGACAAATGTAGAGAATTACTATGATTCTATCATTGTGACTTTAAATATGTAGAGGTAGACCGAAATACTAGTAATGTTCTTTTTTTCCCCTAGTGCATTTGTCCCCAGAAATACTAAATTCAAATTTAGATACCTCATTTGTATTACAGTCAATAACTTGTAATCAGGATCACGCTGATTATATAGAGATAAAATTTTATGGTATCAGTGGAAAGATTATAAACATCTTTATTCATAAACTCATTCATTCATAATTTACTAAGTGCATATAGTATGCTATGTGCTGTGGGTACATTTGCATAAATAAATAATTATAAATTGTCATAAGGGCTGTGAAGGAAAGTGTACAAGGTACTATGAAATAGTGGAATGCGGGAACTTAATTTAGGGAAAGCCTCTCGAAGGAAGTTGATTTAAGCTGAAACATGAAGGATAGGTAGGAGTTTTGGTTACACAAAGGGTTATAGGAAGAGGGAATATTACTACCATCACTAAATAGGCACTGTGCTCTAATATCTTTCCATATGTTATTTCATTTAATAGCCCTGTTAGTTGGATATTATTATTCACAGATTTTAGATGAAGAAATTGAAGATTAAAGAAATTAAATAACTCTTCCAAATTTACCCATCTGTTAAGTGGTAGGGGTGGGATTTCATCAAATCTTTCTGACTCCACAGCCAGACTTTTAACTGCTATGTTCCATTAGGGAGATTTGAATATATTTTCTTAATTATTAAAGAACATAAGTTACCTTCCTATTTTACCTTTTCTCATTTTTACACCAGGGTCCTGCTTTCTGTTTGTATAAATTAGATGTAAGTAGGTCATTTAGGGAGATACACACATACATATGCAAATATATAGTTGCATGCATGCATATTTATTTGTATGTAACTGTAAAATAACCTTTTCTGATTGTAAAAGTAACACCTTTGAGAGATATTGGAATCTTTAGAAGAACAAAAGAAGGAAGTAATCTCATCATTCAGAGATAACCATATTGACATTTTGTTTCATTATTTCAGTATTTAGGGATTTATTATTTTTTAAAAACTCTAATCATACTGTATACAAAAGTATTTACTGATAGACACGTAGTGTTCAAATAAAATATACATCTGTTTTTGGGATACTAATAAATTTTTGATAGTTTCATTTCATAATATATTGACTTTAGCCTTCAAATAGGTAATGAGAAGGAAGAGACGACATTTTTCATGAAGTCAAATGAAAAGCATTCTGTTATAGTCATCTTTAGGAGTCAAAATTTGGCAAATCATTGCTTAACCTTGTTGCTCTGATTGAGTGAAGTTTTTGTAAGAGATATTTATAATCTAATTTCTGTTCTGTTTTTCTCATTTTTAAGGACTATAAATAACTTTAAAGAATAAGACCTAATCTTGACTTGTAGTTTACCATTACTTCAAGACATATTGTTCTAATAGGGTCACTAAATTTTTGTGCTATTACTTTTCATTTACTGATTTTCATCCAGTGCATGAAGTTTGTTTTGTGAATACAGAAAAATAAACCACTTGGATTTCAGCCCTCTATTTAAAGGACAGTCCCAGAGGATTTTCTTTCATTTGAATTTTTCATCTCTACCATGTACATACTCCTTTGCTTTTCTAGACAGACCCCAAGGATACCAGAAGAGTTTAAAAATATGTGGAATGTAAGCCTCTCTGCATTTTATGTTTATTAACCAATTTTAAAAAATATTAAAGGTCAGATTTTGTTTTTATCAAACTTAATGTCTTGACTTTAATGATATATGCCTATTCCTTTTGGGTTCATTATGTGTCATGGTGATTTGTGTTGAGGTATTTCTTTTGTGCACATCTACCCCCAAAAGATTTTAAATACAATTGCAGAACTTTACATTTGTAACTTGAGAAACAAGGGAACACACATTTTAAAAAGAAAATCAGAACACCGTTTATAACAGTCCTACATAAATCAGTGAAATAAAGTTCATTTTAAAAAGCACAATAATTGTTCACTATAGTTTAATTTACTATAACTCTTATTTCTAAGCTGTTGAATATAAGCTGAGTTTAGATATTAACCAGATATCGTATTATTCACAAATAAACCTTAAAACGATGTGTCTAAATAATTCTTTTGTCTTAGTTTCTTTCTTTGGTAGTAAATTTTTACTGAAAATGACTCCAGTTTTTAAATATATAAAGAACTATCTTTTTTCTTTTCCAGCCATAAAAATTATTTTTAAAGTATTTTCCCTTTTTTCTTATAGACTATTTCTTTAGCATGTCTTTTTTCTGTACCTGTTATCAAATCCCTTCACTAAGTCTTTTTATTTTTTGTTTAGATAATTGTTGTTCATTCGTTCATCTGTCCATCCACTCATTCATTCAATAAATTTTCATTGAATTCCTATATATGTCAGACATTTGGCTAGATGATGTGGAAAGAAAGGGGAAGAGAGAAGGAATAGAAATTCTTTTATACCTGTGCTATCAATGCTATGAAGTATGACTTTTATGTGTCTTATCTCTTATATCACGTGTTCATCACATGAGAGACATTTTACCATTTCCGTCTTATGTGAGAAT
This sequence comes from Equus quagga, assembly GCF_021613505.1. Taxonomy (NCBI): domain Eukaryota; kingdom Metazoa; phylum Chordata; class Mammalia; order Perissodactyla; family Equidae; genus Equus; species Equus quagga. Next base: position 20,083,776 of record NC_060281.1, read on the forward strand.
TTAGGTTTAGAGACATTAAGGATTTGCATAGAGAATACAGTTTATAAGCAACAGAGCTATGTTTTGATCCCAGGAATATCTGATTTTATACAGTGTTACCGCCCTACATGGGAGACGGATAAATAAACTAGTATGTATACTTGTCTTCATAGAGTGTGTAGTGTAGTGTACTGTACATTGTTAAGATGTCTGGAGGACTGCTCAGGAGAGAGTGTGAGGTTCTAGCTGTCTTCTTAACCCTTCTTCCTTGCAACCAGAGAGGCTACTTTAAAAATCCATTTTGGCGCCGGCCCCGTGGTTGAGTGGTTAAGTTTGCCCATTCCGCTGTGGCGGCCCAGGGTTTCGCTGGTTAGGATCCTGGGCGCGGACATGGCACCCCTCATTAGGCCATGCTGAGGCAGCGACCCAAGTGCCGCAACTAGAAGGACCCACAACTAAAGTATACAACTATGTACTGGGGGGATTTGGGGAGAAAAAGCAGAAAGAAAAAAAAATCCATTTTATTTATTGGGCTTTTTTACAGCATTTTATATGAAAAATGGATTTTGTGGTTAAAAAAAAGGCTTCAGAGTCACTGGTGTAGAAGAATGATATATGTTTACATATATAAATAGAGAGTCTCATACACAGACAGAAACGGAGACAGAGTGGTAGGAGATGAAAATGAGAGAATGATAGAGATAAATATGTGGAAAGAGTTACAGATCTACTACTTTGGGAATCAGGTGGGTAAGAGAATTTTCAATTTGGGGGTTGTAAGCTAGTGAAAAATAATGCTATTTGAGCTCTGTCTTCAAGGATAGGTAATATTTGACACTGTAGAAATTTAGGGGGAGGGTGGCAGAAAGGTTAGGTAGGGAACACTGCAAGTAAGAGCAACAGCTTGATCAGGGACGTGGAGGCAAGGATGAGGCATATGGCCAAATAGTTTAAAGTGTTTAGAGAGAAACTTGATTGTAGGAAATACAGACCAAACTGTTGATTGGTATCAGAATGTGGCAAGCTTTGAATGCCAGACTAAGGAGTTTAGTCTTTTCCATAGGTAGGGGACACCTTTAAAAGGTGTTTGAGAAGACAAATGTATGGTGTGTGTTGATACTGATTAAGAAGGATTAATTAATTGTGAGGAACATGTAAAATCGACTGGCTGTGGGAAGACCTATTATACAAGTCCAGGTGAGAGGTAACGGCACAGGAATGAAGAATAGGAAACACATGTAAGTGATAATGCCACGGCTAGATTGTTAGATATTGGGGACTGATGGAATTAGTGAATTAGTTACTAAAGAGGAATGGGAAGCTGACAGTGCCAAGTGGCAAGTTTGAGTGTTGAGTTTTATCATTTGTGTCTTAGCTGATTCCAGAAAGATTTGAGGAGTTTATCATAATTTTTATAATAGAATAGGATAGAAAAAACAGGAAATCAAGATGACGCTTAAAAGGAGTAGAGATTCAAAATTAATCAAGGAGGTAAAAATGCACAGGGATGCATATAATAAAGTCCCTCTCTGGTTGCTGAGATGGAGCAAAAGTTTTACTGTCAAGCTTTAGCAAATAGGTAAGCTTAGCATTGTATACTATACGATCTCAAAAGAAACAAGATTGACAGTCCGTGAAGAACACATAGTAGTTGTTAGGAGTATAACATGTTTTGGTGCTGAGGCCTGAGAGAATTTTCTTCCACGGAAGCCCCTGGGTACACTTTATCGTGTAGTCATCAGTATCCTTAACTCTGTCTCTACCGTTACAATGCAGTTAAATATAAGCTCGAGTATTCAGTTGAATCTTATAACATTTTTACCTTCAAGCTAAGGAAATGTCTGATCTCAAGATTAGTGGTTTCAGTTTGTGCTTACTGGAACCATAGGAGTGTCATCACGGACCTCCACGTGTCTGGTCCCTCATTACCACTTTAATCAGAGCAGCTCTGCCTTTATTTGTCTTCTAGATTATGTTTGCGTTTTAAAACTTGGTGTTTGAAGAGACAGTTTCATAGCTTATATATATTTTTAGACCTTAAAATTTCTATTTTCATGAAGAATTACAAGGTAAATAATGTTAGAAAGATAACAGATGTATATAATTTATAAACAGATATACATCATAGGAACAAATGGTAATCACTACATGTATATTTTACATTATAAAAAGGATGAGACCCGTTGAGCTAGAGGAATGCATAGACAGAATAACTTTGAAGTAAATGTTACTTCACAAGGGTTAGCCTTCAATACTACTTGGTTTAGTCTCTGGTAAACAACTGGCCAACCCATATCCTGCATTGCCATTTAAAGGCACAAGTTATTCTTTTAGTCAAGTGACTAGAAATTTGACCTTTTTTTTTATAGTACTATATTATAATAACTTATATTTATATGCTTGAGATTTTTATTACTAGTTTGACATCTTTTGTCTCATTTAATTCTCAAAACTTCCATATGAGGCAGGGCAGGTCAGTGGCTAGTTCTCCTGGTTCACAGATGATGAAGCTAAGGCACAAAGAGGTGAAGTTATTTTTCCTAAAGCCATACAGGAAAGGAAAAGGGCTCTAGGATGAAGTTCTTCCATTTATCTGCCTTTTTCATTACCTTTTCTACTTCTTAATCACTGCCCTGCTAGTGCTTTCCTAAAATGTGGATCTAGGACTGCAGAAACAAAGACCCAAAGTAAAAGATAGATGTCAAGGATTTAGTAGAATTGAGCATGGTTAAATGAAAGTCAGGAAGAAGAAATTGAATTTTGAATGAAAATATAAACCCTCAGGCATGGAATGGTAAAAAGCTTTCTTCTTGTCCACAAATTCCTATTTATTAGTGGCTCCCTGAAGACCTGAGTTGAGAAGGATTGTGATTATACAGGGTCTCAGTGGGAAAAAATGCCTTGTACCATGATGTCTGCTGTGGGTGGCCTTATGCTGACCAGGAAATACTATTGGAAGTAATTTTCTATCCAGAATATAATAAATATGGCAGAAACATAGAATTTGGAAAAGCCTTAGAGCGTGTTACGTAGTTCAGACCTGGCAAGTGATGAAACTGAGGCCCAGAAAAACTAAGTGTTTCAGCTTCTCATGTCATGATAACATGATAACTCTGTAACTAGATCTGAGTTCTCCCGACTTGCAGCTTAGAGCTTTAAAACTCATACTATACTAGAAAAAATTGGGATGAGGTGAGAAGCTTGGAGAAAACCAGAAAATTAAATAATGTAAAGACATCAAGAGAAATAATTTATTAAGAACATATCCTGTGACTAGAATTATTCTTTCTTTGACTTTCTGATTTCCTGGCTATCATACTTTTTAATTTTAATTTTGTTTCCTTTGTAGGGCTACCTATTAGATATTAGGGTGCTTTGAGCAAGTAGATACTGGTCATGAGGAACATTTTAATACGCAGCTCCTTTTGTTAACATACATCAGTTTTCTAGATTTTGATTCAGTTAGATTGAGTGGAGACCTCTAAACTCACAGGAATAGAGCCTGCTTTACAGAGTAGTGTATCGCCACTACTAAACCACCCTGCTTATGAATACTCCCTTGTACTTCAGAGAGTTAAAAATTCTCTACTTTCCACTTGGTTTATTGTCTCCCTTGTCTTAGCTCTGGGTCTTGGCTTATCACTTTCTTTATTTCTTAAGTGACGTTCCTTTCTCCATCCACTAAGTGTATTCCTCTTTCATCTTAAAGACCTTTCACATTCAGGTCTTTTCCTCTAAGCCTTCCCAGCCAAGAGTAAAAAGTGCTGGTTCGTACACAACTTTCTTACCCGAAAAGGTTGATCTGCTTTTCTCCGTTCTTAATTTTTAATGGATTTTAAATTTGTGGTAAGCGTATCTTTCTCTGGGCTCTTAATCATTATTGATGTGCCTATCATAAGGCAATTAAGTTCTTAATTGTTTATGTGACTATTCTAGGTGATATTCAAAGGGAAATCTACAGATATGGGCTCTCCACTGGAAGTTTGGAATCGAATGCAGTGCTCAAATGAACAAGAATGAAAATAAAGTTCAGAGAGGAGAATGAAAAGAACAAAGCAGTGCATGAATGGGTGGAGAGCCAGAATCAGTATGTAGGTAAGGGGAAATTTAGGTTGAGAAAATGAGGGAATTCCCCACTGTATAAGAAATAAAAGAAAGTTGAATGTTCTCCTTAATGCAGTCTAAGCAATTCCTTCAGAGGAGATAAATGTGGAGGAGCTCTGTCATAGTCTTAGTGAACTGCTGAGTCTAGCACATGTTCTTTCCCTTTGTCCTGTCTACTTCATACTACCTTTTATTCCTCTAATTTAGGAAACTTGAATTACTATTTTGCCTGACAGGTTTTCATATATACAATTGTCTTCTATATTTCCTGTTTTGTTGTGTCAGTAGTCATGGAAGGGAAAAAAGACAAGAATAGGCACCTGTGATTGTAAAATACCTAAGAGTAAACAATTAGTATAAAATATCGAAGAGAGGAATTAGTTGCAAAATGAAAGTCTGCAGACCTGTTAGCTTGAGGCCTCTGCTGGCTAAGATTCTAGAATGGGTTATTAAAGACATGATTTGTGAGCCACCTTAACGGTGAGTGCTAGAAGCCAAATGCTTTTCCTCAGCAGTGGCCATGCCTCCCAGCTCCATGCTGTGTCAGGGCTCCTAGATCGCTGGCTCAGGAGCATGGGACAGATACAGTGTTTCTACACTTCAGTAAGGCATTTGACAAGTTTGTGGTGAGCCTCCATTGACAACATGCATAAGTATAGACTGATAGCTAGTTAATAGAGTTGTGCAGCTTAATAATTTACAAAATGTCTCAAATTACTGAAGACATTGATTTAAAAGAGAGTTATGTGCCACAGGATCCTCTTTTTCAGTCATAGTGGATAAATTGAGGGGTGAACTCTCTTCAGGTTTGGAAAGTCTTTTGGAAGTGGAAGTAGATTAGACTTTCTGTCAATTTCTTTTTTTCTTTTTGTTTTTTTTTTGAGGAAGATTAGCCCTGAGCTAACATCTGCCGCCAATCCTCCTCTTTTTGCTGAGGAAGACTGGCCCTGAACTAACATTCATGCTCATCGTCCTCTGTTGTATATGTGAGATGCCTACCACAGCATGGTTTGCCAAGTGGTGCCATGTCTGCACCCGGGATCCGAACTGGCGAACCCTGGGCCGCTGAAGCAGAATGTGCACACTTAACTGCTGCGCCACCGGGCCGGCCCCTCAATTTCTTAAAAGTCTTTCAGAATGACGAATTAGGAGTAAACTACCAGGTGCTCTTCACACAGCATCAGAAAGAACTCCGGAGCAGAGATGGAGTAGACAGCTTCAGGGAGCTGGTAATATATAGACAAGTTGGGCACTCCTTAATTGAATGTTGTTTTGAAGAGGGCTTCTCAAACTTTGTTTTTCCTGGGGATCTTGTGAAAATGCAGATTCTGATTCAGAAAGTCTGGGGTGGGGCCTGAGGTTCTGCATTTTTATACAAGTTTTCGGGTGATGCTGATGCTGCTGGTCTGTGGACCACACTGTGGGTAGTCAAATTTAGACTCTTAAGAGGATTTAAGGCTTGGAAAGTTGGTTCTGTGTAATAACTGCAATGACTTTTTCTAATTGGATATAGGCACTTTACATGTGTTATCTTATTTAATTTTCACAGAAAATTTTCAAAGTAGATGGTAATGTTTTTACGGCTGAAGAAATTGAGAGTGCTTAAGTAGCTTGCTCAAGGTTTTATAGAAATTGGTATAACTGTGATTTAAACTTAAAGGACACCAAAACCCTCGCTAGGTCTGTCATGTTTCCATCAGATTCTGTGGTTTTCGTGAAACTGATTTTCCCACATAAAATTAGTTTTTATAATTGTAGGAATTTGCTCTATTTCTTACAACTTGAGCATGTGGGGAGAAAACCCAACATTGTTCCCAGTACCAGATTTGTTGTATGGGTTCAGGAGAAATAAGCTTTTTAAACGTTAAAGCATACTGTCAAGTAAATTTTTAAATTTGTAATATATATTAATTTTTTTAGTTGAAAACTATTGGCAAGTATAAAAAACCAGTCTTCCATAATTCTGTTATCTAAACAAAATGATCGTTATTATTTTGAGTTCCTCATATGCATGCACACCGCTATATAATTAAAAAAAGTGAGATTGTGTTATATATAATTAGTATCCTATTTTTTCCCACTAAGCACAACTTTAATAGTGGCAAAGACAAAATCCTTTCTACTTTACTCTTTCCTATTTTTCTCTTAATTGTTGGCAACATCGCCATTCTCTCCTAGGCTGCAATTCATATTCCTTGTTCTTAGCCCTTCCCAATAACTGCTGCCAAATTCTTCTGCTAGTTTCTTTGTAATATCTCTTTAACTTGCCCACATTTTTCACATCCAGGCTTGATTTTTTTCCTACTAGATTAATGACTACTAAATCACCATGTCATTCTTAAATTTATTCTCTGCTTCATTGGTAGACTATTCTGGTTGCACACAAAACCCTTTGTCTTTCTTTTATCATATCTTTGTAGTGACTTCTGATGAAATAAATGTGAACAATTGTGGATTTTAAACTAAAGTCAATGAATTATCTTACCCTATCAGCTTTTATTTCTAATCAAATCTTTTTTTAACTTTTTGCCTCCATTGCTAGATAGGGTGCCAGTTTACATGGTTACTTTTCTAAAATGTTGTATCTATGATTTTATACTTGCGTATGTATTTATTTAATTTTAAGAAATGATTCTGCCTTATTAAGGCTTTTTAAAGTTGGTTTCATCATTGAAGCATTACGTATCAAATTAAATATGGATGCCGAATGATTGGAGAAGTCTTTTGACATTTCTAGATGCTCAAACAACCTTCTCTTCTCAGTTGTTTATTCTTTGGTAAGATGTCTCACCTACCTGCCATCTCCTATAGCTTCTGGTGAGGGCATCTTCTCTCAGTGGATCCGTATAGACTGAGAAATATAATCTCACAGCTTTATTCCTACCCTCTGCCAGAAAAAAAGCAGCTGGAGCTCTTTTGTGGCTTCTCTAAGAATTTTTGTTTTGAATAATAATGGAGAAATGGTTATGGATGAAATTGAGATGAACAGTACATGTTAAAGATTTGCTTCCTAGAATCATGTACATAATCTCTTTGGTAGGCAAAGAAAAATGTACCCTTATCAGTGGATCTTTGGGAACATCAAATATTTAAGTGAATAAGAATTAAGGAAATTCTGATTAGAAATTAAGACTTAGAAGTTAAGGTTGTCTTGTCACTTAGTATAAGTGTGGGCATATAGGCATTTTTAGGTAGGACAATGAGACCATGGTAAAGGGAGTATTATGGATAATTATAGGAACTAGGATTTGACTACAGATCCGACTGACACCAAAAACCCATGATTGAAACCATTATTGTTGTAATTTTATAAATGAGTATCACAAATTCCCTGTGTTCAATTTAAGAATTTAATTTTTTAACTCCTAAAATAGTATTTTAATAGCACATGAAGTATATACTGTGTGGTATGGACATTGAATAAGATTATTGATTGTAATAATTGGTTAAGAATTATTTAATTCTTTGGAACTTTCATTTTCTGATCAATTCTGACCTAAATCTTATCTTTGGTACACTCTTAAGTTTTATTTTTTCTTAATTTCTTTGGTTCTCACTGATCAGTATTACTTAAAGATATACTTGGGTAGAATTTGGAGACTCAAAGATTATCTCTCTTTTTGTATTTTGTCAGTTTAATAACTTCAAATTATATTTCTGAGAACTAATACCTTTATAGATGAAGTTGGGGATTAGAAAGTAACTGCATTAAGGTTGTGTATAACACTATAAGGTAATAATTAAGAGTGAAGAAGGCTTCGGTTTGAATCCCAGCTCTTCAACTGTGTGGCCTTGGGCAGGTTTTATTACCTCATTTTCAGTTTCCTCGTCTGTAAATAATTATAATACCCAACTCATATAAGGGGGTTATGAGAATTAAAGGAAATAATATTTCTAAGTGGTGTAGCACAGTGCCTGGCATGGTAAGGAGCCAACAAAGAGAAGCTAACCTAGAACCAAAGTCCAGTTTCAATTAAGGTGTACTCTAAAGATCATGGAGGTATGCTAGGCGCATAGATTGTCTTAAAATATGTTAATGTGGGCTTAATTAAATGAATTTAAAGTTTAAAATATTAAGTTTTTAGAATAGATTGATTGTATGGTTAGAATAGCTATTTGAACTGAAAAGAGAAAGGAAAATATTAATTTTGGGGGGGCTGTGTTCATCTTATTGAATTGTCTATGCTTCTGTTTTTCTTATTAATATTACTTGTTGGACGCATCACCATTAGCTAACTAACATCTCTACTTGAAGAAAGGGAAGGGAAGTAACAAACTGAAATTTTAATGTTTTATTTCTTATAAATAAGTTTTACAAATGTTTAGGGGGAGACGGTTTGGAAATTTTTATATTTTTACATATATCTTGTCTTTAGCTTATTTCTTGGTGTATTAAAAGTTTGCTATATTGGCTCTCAAACTTAGCTAATTTACCTGCAGAGTTTTGTTTGAAAAAATTCTCAAAGCCCTCCCTCTCTTCTCCCCACCCTCCCCAAGACCTGCTCCTCAGGGGGTTCTGTTGATCAGTGGGTGTGGGTTCCACTGGGCTGTAGCATGTCATGTGTAACCCTGGGAACCCTTTAATGGGACAGACTCAATCCTTCTTTTAAATTCTTATGGTAAAGTAATAAGGCCACTTAGTTTACTTTGAATGATATTTATGGCAAATATAAGTCATCTTTAAAGAAAATTTGTTGACTGTGCTATCTCAGAAACTCCACCTACTCATTGGAATATCAAATGATCAACTTTTAAATGTGTATTTACATTTAAGTTTGAGTGGGTCTTTTTTTAATCTTTAGAAAAATATAAATAAGATAGGCTGTTAAACATATAAATTTTCTTATTCTTATCATACTTCTATGTTTTATGATACTTTGCTTAGAATGTGTCTCATGAAAGGGTTTACATGAGTGTGTGTCCAGAGCAGGACCGGGGACTCCGGTGAGGCAAGCAGAGTGCCTAGGGCAGGACATTTAAGGAGGAGCTCTCTTGTGGGGTTGTGCTCTGAGGATAAATGCTGTGCCCTGGCCGCCTGCATGCCTCACTCTAGCCCCAGCCCTGCTCCAGAGAAGTAGGCTGCATGTAAATTATTTTAATTTTAGTTTAGCATAATCTCATGCATGCTTGGATGTTTTATAAAAAATTCTTGACAAGATGAAAATAATGTATCCAAACCCAAATTTATATTACCCAGGAAAAAAAAGTTAACTGTTTGAAAAAGATAACGTTATGATTTTATTCTTGCGTGTTCAGTAATTGTCAGAGCTTCAGAAATTCCAGTTCAGTAGAATCTCGTCTCACACTGAAATACGCTTGGTCGTTTTATCTCCTGGCAGCTACCTGAAATCATTAGTGCTCTACCCTGAGTTTCTTAATTTGATATGTAGTACATTCAGCTTTTAAACTTATAGATGATCATTGAAGTAGTAACTAGTGACTCCAGGTTTACTACATTTTTATTAACGAATTTAGAATTCTTTAAATTTGCCTATGATTTTTCTTTTTTTTTGAGTGCTACATCTGGAAATGCTCAAAAGTTGTTTGCCTTTTTAAGGGAATAGTTTGCAGTGAAAGTATAACTTCTTTAGAGGTGAGGTTCAAGTTAACGAATGATGAACCATAATGTGAGGAAGCATAATATTGTGAATTATTATTTGGCAAACATAACTAATGCAGGCATTAGCTGCTGAAGCCATTAGTAAAGTACCACTTGCAGAAAGCTAGAGAGATAGGCCGCACAGAACTTTCTCTGTAAACTCTCAGAATGTAAACTAGTGGACAACTTTGTTTTTTCAATAAGGACTAAATTCTTTAAGTTTGATATGTTTGTAGGTTCCGTGATTAATGTGTGACTAAAGGACTAATGTATGAAAGGAGTATTTAGAATCCGTTGAAATTTGTAGGTGTGACATCATTGTCAACTTAGGCATTTTATTTCTGAAAGTCAGAATTTATTTAAATGCACTTTTTTTCCAAAATAAATTTTTATTTCTGCTTACAGTGGTGCCAAAGTAAGTTTTCCTAAATAGAATTATTTAATATGAAAGTCTGTTGATAGTGTTTCAAGTAAGCAAAAATAAACTCGTAACAACCAAGGGTGGAGAAGTATCTAGATTTGTTTTTAGCTTTCTTTTTCATGGTTTCTCAGAAGTGTGTATCATATTATAAATACATTCAAAATGTTTTGCTCTGAGGATATGTAGCATTCCTATAAAGGTTAAATCAATAAAAATGATTTGGACACATTCCTAAGCATAGCTAGAACAGGTAGCCCGTTGTTTCAGGTACCCTCGAGTTTCTGGAGCAGATCATTATGGCGTAGCAAAAGAACTTACTAAAAGTTGCTTTCTATGTGTAGATGCATCAGCTTAAAAAAAGTAAGATTTTCTGGCCTTCTAGAAATGAATATTTTTAAAGTAGCCCTCTGTATATTGATTTCATGATGTGTTTTAAACTCAGTTAAAGTTTTGAAGCTTTTTTTTTCTTTTTTCCGAATGCTGAAGATACACCATAATTGATAAGGAAGAGGTACGTACAGGAAAAATGCAATGGGCGAGCCTTTCCAGCCAGTTTAGAATAAATAGTAGTCTTATGATTAAAGAAAGTATCACACATTATAATTGCAAAATTAGGAATTAGATGTGATTCTTTTATGTCTTGCCAGTTTAGAAGAAAATTCTGTAGTGACTGGAATGTTATCTGTTCGTTTGAGCAGTTCAAAAGACAAACTTTAATTTGAGTATTTATTTAAAAAACATATGTATTTCTACTATGTCCAGGGTTGGCTGCTTAGTATGGTATTGTTGCTAGGTGGAGTTTTATGCATTTGTTTGCTGTTTTCTTGTTCTTTTCATATGTTTGAGTATGTAAGTTTTAAGTTTATCTGTAAGTTTTCAGATCACACTGTTCCCACAGTTACTTTTCAAAAAATGTATTTCTGTCAGCTTGTAATAATAAGATGATTTTTCTTAAAGCTTCCTTTAAAACAGCATTGAGGGTATTCGATGTTTTTGGATCATGGAAATGCAGTGAATTCACCATGTATTTGGCTGAATAAGGTTTAAATCAAGCTGGAAAACTTGAGTTACACATATGTATTATGGAAAATCTCTTCCTATCATTTTGTACGTGTACTATATAATTACTCTGTAAATAAATACTTTATCAAAAGTATTTTGTTACGTTATTTGTTGGAGCACATGATTTTATTTCATAGTAAAGAAAATGGTTTGAACATGTCTCAGTAAAAATTTTTTACATGTATAAACATACATAGAGTGGTTTAATCATTTAACAATTAAATAATTTAGCAATTTAAGCCAAATATTTTGCTCTCTTAAAAAATATTTCTGTGTTTTGATATATTGTGATTTATCATTATATTTTTAAAAATAAGAATATTTATAAAAATAAAAACAAGCCTAATAATCAGCATATGGCTCAGTTTTTTCTGAATACTCGTGAATGATAGTTTAAAATTAATCTCCTTGTGTGTTTTCTCAGGTCCCATTCGTGTGCTAAAATATTCTACAATATGCTTATGCATATTATAAGGGAAATATATTGTTAAATCTTTATTACTAAATCAAGAAATATGTTCTTTCCACAATACCGATTTTTCCTATCTAGCTTAGATAACATTTTTTAAATGAGGTGGATACTAATAGTAAAAATTTTTGAAAATGTGAAATTTTCCTACTAAAATACAGAGAGAGAGAACATATGTGTGTTTAGTTTAACAACTGGGGGAATGTAAAGAATTCTCTGTGAACAGTGGAGTTTTAATAATAGGAAAAAGAGGAGTTTCTATGATGGAGAGAAGGTTGGATTAATGATCAAAGGTTTGGATTACATTGACTTTTATATTTATATTGCTTTACAAATGTACTCTAGTACATTGTCTTTCTAAGTAGCATCTGCTTTATGGATCGTCTTAAATATTTTCATTTTTGTATTGAACTCTGTATTCCTAAGAACAGTAGCAGTTTTCTCTGCATTTTGTCAAAAGCTGAATTACCTGAAAGCTTTACAGATTTCATGAGAGATAAAAATTAATCTTACTAGATTACCTTTTGTAACCAAGTATCTTGCCTAGTGTTAGGATGCTGCTGTCTTGATGGAAATTTTCATGTAGATATCTCCTTATAACATCTTAATATTTTTGAATTGGGTCTTGAGATCCTTAGTATGAAATGCTGTATACTTTTACAGTTATCTTTTCTGTGAAAAACACAGTGATTGATACACTGTAGATTATTAGCTTCAAGAAGTTTTCTTTCTGTGGTCTATAAGAGTGCAGATTTCTGTAATCTGATACGTTTACATGAGATAAAATGAGAATTCACTTTTCTTCACAAAATAAATTTTCTTTGGGTTGTATTTACAAAAAAAATCTTATAATAAAATTATTATTGCTTAAATGAAATCTGCACCCTGTATCTTTTTGATGCTCATGTGTCGGTTTTCTGGGGTCAAGTTACACTAATGCCAGTGGGTTTAACCCAGTGGGTTAGAATATTATTTGTAAAATATAGCTCTTTATTATCATTTCTTTTCAGCTTCATGGTGAATTCACTTTGTTTAGATTCATTTAAGTAATTTTTAATCATTTGGTAGAAATAATCTTTTCACTTAAAGATTATCCCAGAAATTTGAAGTTTAAATTGGAAAGTTAAGTAGAGAAATTTAAAAATAAAATTAATTATAATTATTTCTATTGAAACAAAATAACCAAATTAAAAATCAAAAGCCTAATTGGAATTGTTTACTCAGGTTGCATGGGCAATGAGTAAATATATAGAAGAAATACCTGTTTAGCTCCAAGGCAGAGTTGTTCTTTGAGATAATGTCCATAAATAGGTATCTGTTAGCAGATTAATTACATTCATATTTGCCCTTGTGAACTGTAATAATTTAACTGATAACAGTTTTTAATCATTTAAGTTTATGACTGGAAAATAACATCCTTGGGTTTTACAAGTATAGTTTTTGATTATTTTTATCTTGAATTTCCCAATAGATGCCTGATCTCTGTTATTGGTTTTACAGGTTGACATTTCTCTGTTAGTGTACATGCAAAAAGTAATTGATTACCTTTCACAAATGAACCCCAAGCAATACCTCAGTTAAATGATTTACAATTGTTGTTTTTCCTAGTTCACAATCATTGTCCCAAGTTGTATAGTCACTTGTATATGCATTCATATGCACATGCAAATGCATATGCTATGTATTAAAATTTTGAGCCTGGGCTGATAGTTGAAAGAAATTTAAGTTGTATTTATGTGCCCGATACTTTGTTTCTGTATAAAGCTATGTTCTTGACTATATAAAGTTTTGTGGAATACCACAACATCATCATTCTAATTTTTCCAAAGAAAGACTGTGCATATATATGTTTTTAAACCTTGTTGATGATTGTTATTGTGATTTGGCTAGCATTTTTCCTTTTTTTGCTCCCCCCCACCTGCTTTTACTGAACCACAAAATGGATTTAGTTATAAGATATCTGTATAAGGGATATGTAAACAATGGTTTGGCACACTCATGGTTCATATAATTTTAGAGGAACCTATAAATGTATATGTAAATTTTTGAAATTTTAACTTAGTCTTTTATGTAAATATATTTTTATAGTTGATAGTGTAGTGATTTTACACCATTGATGTAAAAAACAAAAGCAGTTTAACTGAAAAGTAAAATAAAATTAATTTATTTGATTTTTGTGGTAAAAATTATTTGCCTTGCACAAGATGTTTAGATATACCTTGTTAGGAATGTCACATCAAAATGTAACTCTTATGTATAATTTCTTAAGAGATGGTAATAGACATAGTACAGATAACAGAGTCTTTAAACTAGTTGCCACAATAATCCTAAATACATGTCTGAGAATAATGTTAACTTGGTAGATTTTCTGACGTCAATATAATAATTTAAAAATATCTTAAACATTATTAAAAATTGCGTTTACTTAATATGTCTATATAGTGCAGAATTCCTTGTTTTGTCAGCAATTGATTTAAGAAATGAAAATCATTTAATCAAGATAAACTAACATTTCTCCTCTTTTTATTAGAGGCAGAATCATGCTTGTTAGGATTTTTGGTCCTGGACTATATATTGGATGTGGGATTTATGTGTATTAAGAAGAACATAGGGTATTTATAGGAAATGTATGAATAACGAATTTTTTTTCATGGCAAGTATTAAATGCTTATGTAGCAACTGGCCTTTAAAGGACTCTTAATTCTACAGCTTTATCTTGTTTGGGAATTGTTTTATATATCATGGTAAATGATGAGGTTTTTTATATTAATTGAAGAAAGCATATTTATGAAAAAAATATGCTTTAGAGTTGACATCCTGTTCAACAATAATAATAAACACCTGAAATGCTTGATTAGTGTTGCTTACATCCATCCAACACTGTTCCAAACCTTGAATCCTATGTTCTTAATAAGGGAAGGAAATTTTAATTAATAGGGGAAGGAAGGTTTAAAGGGAAGGAAATACCTAAGAATTGAACATATGATGAAGGTACTGTATACAATGTAATGAAAGAGCATTTAATCTCAATTGCTCTACGGGTCTTTAAAATGTTATTTGGGAATGTATGGCCTCTTTTATATGTGTTTGCTGTTGAATGGACAAAAGCTTGTGGTCAGCAGTGGTTAAAATTGTAAGGAAACTCCCTTTGAATAGAATTCCTCCATTATTTTTTGAATTGTAACATATTAATCCAAATACATATCCACTGAATTCCATAATCTTTGAAGTGTCAATAGATTGTATTAAGGTATATATTTTCATTATGTGAGACTTCCTTTTCTAAAGATTTGTTTTAAAATATTAAACATTTCAGATTTCATGAAGAATTTCCATATACTTTAGACACCTTAGAATATTTTACTCTTTAGGAATTACTAAGTATTAGAGTTTATTGTAATCCTTATTATAAGAGTTTAATGACAGGGTATTGGGATTTTTTGGGTAGAATTTTATCTTCAGCCGAATTCATTGCTACAGGAGGAAAAAAAACCAGTGCGTTAAGGTAACCTAGCGGGAGGTCTCTGCCTAAATTAGCGTTGGTTTTGCTAGCACCCGTTTAATAGTAAGTCTTGCTTGGTAAATGACTAGAAATATAGTTATGCTTTGTCACATTTACAATTGTATGATTTGCAGGAAGAACTTTTTCACATTGAAGGTATTTGTCTATTTGACCATATGTGTAATACTTTTAAAGAGACACTGTAGAGGTAGCCTGTTCCATGTGAACTTTTAATGTAAAAATATCCCTAAAGACTTTTGTTAGGTAACAGCATTTGCAATCGGAATGCTGTTGAGGAGTTTTTGCATGACCTCACTATTGACTTAGATTTGTCACATTTGAGTATCCTGGAACAAGGGTTAGAAGAGCGTGGAAGGTTGCTATTTGTGTGCTTTGGAGAGGAATTTGAGATGTTACCCTGTTTTGCCATCAGTTTTCAAATATGCACGAGTGCATCATTAATCATAGGAAATGCAAAAATAAATAATCGAGTCCCATTGGATTTTTTTATATGAATACTTACCTTTTCCCTTTTTTGTATATACAGTTGAGGTATTTAGGTAACCCCTAACATTTAGTTTCAACAAAGAAGTACAGTATAAAAATATTACCACAGTTTTCATGTGAGCAGCTCTTGAGAGGAAAAAAAAAAGCCCTCTAGATGAATATTTGTTGAAAAAAAAGTTGTGATACAGAATGTCTTAACTCACCCCCAATACAGTACTTGAGGACCACCAGTGTATAAAATTGAAAGCACATGAGTTTTGAAGCAGTAGAAAAGGTTTGTAATTGATTAGCGCTGCTTGAAAGTTTTGAAGTACAGTGAGTTTTGATTTGTGAATGGTTCTATTCAATAAAGATTAATTCTGTGTGTTTGATAAAATCTTAGTGCCTTCAATGAGTTAGCTTTTTCGCCCCTCTGCAGTTTATTTAACCATCAAATATTTCAGTGTTCTTTTAACAAACTGGAACATTTCTATCTTACTGAATTTAACTTCACTGTGACTGATTTAAACAAGTCAAACTATCAGTGATTAGTTTTAAGGGTGTAATTGAATACATTAATTTTTGTTCTTTCAAAATAAAATATATCATAGTGTAATCATCTATATTTCATGCCTTTTGATTTAGAGAGTATCAGGAAGTTCATGCAAACAAAATATTTTTATGCAATTTCTTTTAAATCTTTTACATTTTAAAATATTTTTAAAATTTCAGTGAAATCTTTAACAATTTTTCATGTAAAATTAGGATTATTATAATTTAAAATAATTTATAATACGAGTCTTTGAGAATTGCATTGACATTTTTAACTTTTAGTATATGTTGCAGTGATCTTCTCTGTAGGTTCTTGACTTTTTGAATTGTCTCCCTGGATTTTAGAATTTAACTCTTTTATTTTAGAAGCAAGTTATGACACTTTGTCACTATTAAATCTTGAAACTATAAAATTGTTATTGATATGGACCACAACTGTTATTTTGGAAATGTGTTCACATATCGTGTTCACTCAGTCACTATGGTCAGTTACAAAGGTTTTATGTAGAAATTTAATCAGTCAGCTGATATATTTTCATAAATAAGTTCTTAATTGTAGGATACTCCATGAGTCACAACTATCATTTTCAGCAGTCTTTATTTATGATAAACAACAGATTTTGAGTAGTGCAGAGTGAAAATTCTTGTTGAATTCAAGATAAATGGTATGCTGTGAGAACAAGGACACTAAAACACACACACTCTCTCTCCCTCTCTCTCTCTTTCTCTCTCTCTCTCACACACACACACACACACACACACACACACATTTCACTCATTATATTTGAGGTGAGGCAATTGGTTAGCGTCTGTTTTGTCCTTCACTTAGGAAAAGCCTAAACTTTAAAAAACTATTTTACAAAATTGGAACATGTCCTTCTGACGTTTGATTAGATTGTTTTGATAATCATTATTATAAGAATCTAAAGCCTGAAGTGAGGTTTTCGACTTTATTTAGAATGGGGAAATGTTTACAGTGCGATGATAACCTGCACATAATGTCCACTGCCCACCTGTAATTAGTTTGGTGTGGTGGGTTTATCTTAAATTCTCTGTCCAGGCTCTGAAGTACTGTTTGGGGACGGGAGAGGGTCAATTTCACTTTTCAGAAGAGGAAGAATTAGTTATGATGTCTAAAAATCTGTGACATGTGATAGAAGATGATCTTTATCCATTTAGTTCACTGTTATGCCTTGTTTAAAAACTTGGTTAAGTTTTGGAAATTTTACTGTAGAAATAGTAAGGATGTCGCAGAAATATAAGATATATTTCTCGTATGATAGAATAAGGAGCATTTTAACATATTTTTTGTGACAATATTAATAACTTTACTTCTAATGCTGAATTAGTCCTTGAAACTTGTGTTGTTCCAGATCTGGTTAGAAAAATGTATTTTTTAAAAAATAGAGTAACATTGTGAAAGAGTAACTTAACTGCTTGTGATGTCTGTTTCAAGTTATTCCTCTATATAACAATAGTTTTAACCATTTTTTTCTCTTCTTGGATAGGAACAGCAAAAGTTCCCGTGTATAAGCTATAGTTATAATATGGGCTGTAATGCAGTCTAGTTGTATATATGTTCTGCCTCCTTAACGCAGACATTTTTAGAGTAATGCTTATTATGTACCATTAAATTTTTAAAAAATAATCTGTGATTATTATATTGTATGTATTATAACTGAGGCGTCCCTCTTACACATATTGAGAGAGTCACTGCGGTAATTTTACTTTTTTTTGCGTAAAATGCAAAGTACATTTCCTCACCCTTTTAAGAGAAACCTTTTTTTCTTTTTCAGGTTTAATTATTTCTCTTTGACCTGAACTAAGACTGATCCTCTGGTAGCCAGTTAAAATGTGTGAAGTAGGAGGAGTAAAGGAAACTCCAATCGTTAGTTGTAAGTTATAAAGCAAAGTTAATATAGGTATACACAGCAAAAGGATTTATTTTAAAGGATAAAAGAAAACTTTATAAACTTGCCTTGTAGTTGGAACATGTTGGACATCATAAAGAAAATCTTGTAAGTGTTTAGATGTTTTACTGTAATACCGTGTCAGCTGATGAATGTTGAAGTAGTTTACTTTTGTGTATCAGCACTAACTTGAAATTATATATTAGGGGACTGTATTATGCCTGTTTTCTTTTAAAGTCCAGCATGTTTTAATAGGTATGACTCTTTTAAATCATGCAGGGTATCCTCACGGAGTTTTATTTTTCATGAGACTAAATGGTATTCATTTTGGTAGGTCCAAGAATATGATTAAAAGAATTCTAGACATTTCAATGGCTATGTGTTTATAGCGAGTTCTACATGTGGATAATAGTGTGTAGATGTAAAATTAGAATTATATATAAAAATGCAATTGCATGCAAGTTTTTAAAGACTTCTGTGAACTTTTTAATATCCTGGATATCCTGGGCAACTATAAAAGATCTTTTAAAAATGGCCATTACACACTTATCATAATTTTATTTCGGTCGAAAATATGCATCAATTATATAAAGTTGTTTAGAAAGAAACGCAAATATCTTATGATGCAGTTTAAAATTATAAAAAGAGTTTTAGTTGAGCT
Source organism: Equus quagga (assembly GCF_021613505.1). Classification (NCBI taxonomy): domain Eukaryota; kingdom Metazoa; phylum Chordata; class Mammalia; order Perissodactyla; family Equidae; genus Equus; species Equus quagga. The sequence continues at coordinate 20,102,521 of NC_060281.1, forward strand.
GGTTAAAATGTTAACTGTACTGTAGGTTTATTTCTCTGTTTTACATGGTAGAGCATAATGCGAGATAATTCTGTGGTCTGCTGTTTTGTAAAATTGCTTTCTTTTTGAAGTTTTCTCAAATATTGGGAGCTGCCGGAGTGAATACTTCATAATACTTCGATTAATTTAGTGTCTAATTTTATTTCAGTGAGGGTTAATGAGGATATTAAACTTTCCTTTACTGTTTTAATTACCTCATTTCTATAACTCTAGAAAACATTTTGACTAATAGGAGATAACTTAATTTTTTCTATTCAAGTCATTACTCTGAGGAGTAAATAAGGTACAGATGCCAAATGCAAATATGTACAGCAGTTTCATTTTTCAACTTTTAGTTCAACAAAATAGCATTATTACTATGATCTTTAATATAATGTTATCCAGAAAAGCTAGCAGTTTATCCAAGAAACATACCTTTATGTTTAACAGGTTCATCTCTTATAGGATTTTAAAATATAACACTTACCCCAAAAGAAGTTTTGCTGACATGGTGTCACTGTGCTGAAGAGGCTGTTTGATGCCATAGTCCCTCCTTTTTTTTTCAGATAGAACTTGTACCCTCTGTTGTAAATTCTGCTTGCAGCCTTAAACTGAAAATACAAACCATACCCAAACCTTGTTTTAGTTTTACAGTATGCCTGGAGTACATAGACTTTATATTTATTTTTTTCTGTCAAGAAATTATGTAGCTGGTAACATGTGAAAAGCAAGGAAACAAAACAAAAAGCGAATGAGCAAATATTTGAAGGACCTGCTATTACTGCATAGACTGTGGTTAGAGAGCACTCACTGACTCTGTTGGTCTCGGTGGCTGGTAGTGACCTGCGGAGATTAACCATTTAAAAACCAGAGACTTCTTGCTGTCCTCCTGGAGAAAGTTTGCACCGCACTTGTGGTTCTGTGGTTGTTTGTGAGGCGAATGAAGCATTCACACAATCCAAAAAAGCAAAAGCTTTAAAACTCCTTTTTTTTGCAAGCACTATTACTGGAGAGACAGAATCATGTGGTTTGTGACCTCACAGTACTCAAAGTAAAGTGGGACTGCCTACCACTGTGGCTTTTCCCCCCTTGCTCTTGCGCGCTCTCTCTTTCTTTCTCTCTCTCTCTGACAAAAGGCTTGTGGTAAGGCCCTTCCTGGCATCCAGAAGGATATAGCTTTTTAATTTTTGTGACTCATGAGGATTTGGATAGAATACAAATGCTGAAGGAGCCCAAACTCCTGTAAGGTTAAGCATTTGTAGAGCAGAACTCTGCAGTTAAGGGCTTTCCTTTCTGTCCTCCCACTCCCACTTTTTTTTTTTTTTTTTTTTTGGTGCCTCCTCCTCTTATTTAGTTCATTATTGTCTCTGTGGAAAAGTGAGCAAAATTGGCGCAAGAGGCTATGTGAAATTCTGAACAACAGTGATGATTTACAATAATTTACATCTTTGGATTGTATCACATTCTGGGGTCTGCTTCATATTTGCTGGGTGATTGGAGTCCTTCTGTTTTTCTTTTTCTTGTCTTCTTAAACTTGTGAATCTGTAACTCATTGTAAAAAAGTTTACCTTTCTTAAGGTCTGGTTGCAAACTGCTTGCTGGGCTTGACTGTAATTGGCTGTCATGAAAGTGTTAGTCTGGGGTTTCCTTTACAAATATTAAATCATGTCTGTCTAGTTTATGTATAATCAGTATTAGATGCCGGCTCCTACAATAAAGATTAAATGTAATTAGTATCTTTTATATTATGTATACCTTTATCTCATGACCAGTTTGAGGATCTTATAAAAATGAATGTTAAGAATTGTAACATAGTTTATTGAATGAACCTTAGTTTTCTTTATGCTTGTAATTTTGTTTTTCAAGGAAATGTATTTATTTTGTATAAGTCTTGAAGTAGTTTATTTGGATATTAACTTCAACAGAGCCCTTGATAGAGAATCTTATACATATATAAAGTAAAATTCTTATATTGTAACTTAGATTGTTCACGATAAGATTTTGTAAGCTCAGAATAGAGTGGGTTAACAGAAGCTGTGTTTTTTGTTTATAATGGAAGCTTTGAAATAAATTACAAAATGCTGTGTGTAGTAAGGAATAATGCACACAGACAGAGTATGTTAGTCATCTCGATTTGCTAATTCTGATTCAGAAGAAAATTGGAAACATCTTTGGGAAACTGTCTCCTTTTTTGCCCCTTTGGACATGTATGTATAGAACTCATTTTCTTATTAGGATGATTATATATCATAGGCACAGAATTTTGTATTTATGAATAGAGCTTCCTGTTTTCATCAGTTGGGAGCGAGGAGGTATTTTTCAACAAAAATTATAAAGCTGAACAGACCAATTTTCTAGGCATTTTTTTGCCATTTATCCACGCCACTCTGAATTTGCATGTTAGACTTCTTCCTAGTGTGATAGTAATGAGGAGTGGCGTGAAGTAACTGACTGGGAGGGTGGGCGGAGACAGGGAATTACAAAACATTATTTGGGGTGTATAATGGGGTAAGGGCTGGGGAAACACTCAAGAGGATGTTAGAACCAAGATATCCCTGTGTATGATCTTCCTAGGACAGCTCATTATCTGCTTTTGGTTTATGTTAGATAAAGATGAATGTGTAAACGTTTTCATACGTTACTTTACGAAGAATTGATTTGCCCAAAATATACTAGGAGGACATGGGAATGACTTTAATCCTTTATTATTTAAATGTCCAGAACCTTTCTGGACATTTTAGTGATAAAAACCCAGGAATACATTTTAGTGTTTTATTTTAAATATAGATTTATCATGCCTCATTGTGTGTGTATACAGATTTTACGATGAAAAGTAAGAGTTTTCATTTAACATGCAATTTATTCATGCAAAAGACAGAAAAGTTATTCAGTTATTCTCTCTCATAAATAAGATATTCTAGTATGGTCTACACCTCTAATTAATATCTATAGTAAGTTAAAGGAGGGCTTTGTCTGTATAATTTGTGGAATTCCCAAACATAGTTCCATATGCACATGCAATAGCAGCAGAATCAGGCAACTGGAAAAGTTTAGGTATCTGCTGTAGTATGGTACGTAAATGCTTTTCTTCTTTTAGAATGAGTTTTTAGTTTCTGTATAAGAATTCTCTGATATCTTACAGCCCCGTCTTACAACTTTTTGCTAAATATTGTCTCCCTTAAAATTTTTTTTGTTAGGCGTACTTCGGCCTTCCAAATTGGCTTTATATGTATTTGCATAATTTTTAACATCTGTGTGTCTCTTAACTGCTTGTTCTCTTCTTGCAGGTAACCCTTCTGCACATAACTTCTGAGTCAGGATGATCATTCTTATTGCATAAGAGTTTAATAGATGTTGTTGAATATGCCCTTTCTGTTCTGTGTGAGGGCCTATCAAATTCTGGCAGGAGAAAGATAGTGAAATCATGTGCTTTAAAGTTTGTATATTCATTATCCACATTTTTTTTTCTATATTAGAAATATATTCTCTTTGGAGCAACTATTACTTTGTGATAAAAATTTAAAAGCAGCAGTGATAGCTGGTACGCCTTTGATTATTGACAGTTTGCTTCATTAGCAATAACTGATTACATGTGAAGAAGAGAGACTGACTCAGAAAAGTCACTGCAAGTAAAGCTCCTGATTATGGATTTATACTATGCTTAAAATCAGAAATGGAAACCACAAGGTTTTTTTGTTTTGTTTTTCGAAGACCCTCAAAACTTCATCCATTTTGGGGATATGTTATTATTTGCTATTGTGGAAATAACTAACAAGTTTAGGTCAACCATATAAATTACCTTTAATGTCACAGAAGTGAAATAGAGCTTTGAACTTGAAATCACTTTTAAAAAATAAAGAAGTTAGTTATCTTTCTCCTCTATTATTTGCTATTTCCTAAATTTGTCAGTGTTGGTTGAACTTTTTATATTGTCTACTGTTAGATGATATAACAGTATAATAGTGTTTTAAATGCTATATATATCTTCATTGCTACTTTTTGAGTTCATCTTTATTTTCTGAACTAATCCTATTTTAATACAGTAGTTTTATTTTATCAATATCAATATTGTTCTTGTTTCTATGTAGTTTTTTTGGGTTGTTTTAAACTTCTATTTGCTGCCTTTCTATTTTTCTTTTAATTGAAAACAATAGGAGCAAATGGTTTGAAGGAATTTTATAAGTTGTGGAAATCCTGATTTGGCTGAAAGTGTTGTCACTGATTATGAGGTTTTAGCAGGGAACTTTATTTATTGTTTCAACTTGGTATGTGACAATTTATTTTTTCAACAGTTTCCTTTTGGATTTGACGTAAAGCTGTTTAAGCTTACATAGCATTTATTGGTCCTTATATTGATGATTTGAAAATTTTTTATATTAGTAAAATATGTATAGTTTTACTAATATTTTAAATTATGATTATGAGAGACTAATTCCACTTCCTTATTTTAATGAGATATATGTTCATGTACACAACTGCATGCACATGTGTGTGGTTGTGTGTATATACAGGATATTATTTTGTGGTACTTTTTGTAATGAGAGTATTTTTTCTGTTTTCTTTTTTTTCCTTCTCAGTTTGTTTTAATTAAATTACATAAAAACCCAAAGCACCACTATGTCCATGATTGTTTGAATAACTTCATTTGGTTAGTATTAGCAGCTATCTGTCTATATGTGAGATTACGTGGAAATTGGATGCCAAAAGAGAAAATGCTCTCCCTCTCTCTCCCCGCCTCTCTCTTTCCCCTTCCCTTCTTCCCTCCCCCCTCTCCCCCCAGGCTTTTTTGGTTTCTCTTTCTCTGTTTTGACATTTCTATAGAGTCTCAAAGTACATTCTTAAGGTTCTAGGAGGGGATATTGACAGTAATCCTCACTACTGAATACCTGGCAGATTTGAAGCTCCTAACGTTCAAGGCAAATTATTGCTCTATCCTGATAGAGTACATCTCATTTGTTAGATGGTCTTGGCATCTGATTACAGAGATTTTCTTTCTTTTAACAGTTTTTAATTCCTTCCTCCGTGTTTTTACTTTAATACTTACTTCACATGACATTAACACTTTAATTAGAAAGATTACATTGTTTTTTCTCTTTGACTGTTCTTCGAAATGCAGAGTGATCCATACTTGTTTAATGTAGCTGTGTAAATAATTCATGTTTCTTGTAATTATGAGAACAATTCGTCTTCTAATGCTGTCATTTTTCTGAGAAGAAAAAAAAGGCGAGAACTTGCAGAAAATATGGGAAACATGCTCATATGACAGCTGAGGATGTGGCTAGGCTAACGCAGGAAACTGCTACCCACAATGCAATGTTACATATACTACCACTTAATAAAATTTATATCAAACATGCTACTGACAAAACCAAAGAAAAATAATATCCCAGCTATACTAGTTAACGTACTAAATATATCTGGGGAAAAGTGAAACTAATCTTTTTGGAAGCTTTGTACTTAGAGAATGTAGTAAATGAGACTGTGGGACACCATAGTACGTTAGAGCTCTGTGGGAATCGTGCCTATGCTGAGGGACTTGGTTGTAGATGAAACTGTCTTATAATGAGAACCTTTTGGATATTAACTTTCCTGGAAAAGGCATAAAAAGACACCCCCTTTCTTTTTCAATTGAATTGTTGCAGTATTAAATCGGGTTAGAGGACGTTGTCATCTAATAGGAAAAATAAGTTAAATTATAAGATATTCATCATGATTACTTAAACTTTTTACCCAGGCAGGTGTATTTCTTTACATTTTGTTTTAAGTTGTCTTTTATTGGCGAGTTTGAGGTGGCTCTTGAATTGTCCACTGAGGCATATTTCTTTTCAAAGTAATTGTGTTTTTGCTCTTTCTTTTTATTTGTGCTAACCTACCTATAGCTTACTTGATCAGTCCATATGCTTTGCTGTAGGTAGGTTCGTCTAAAGCAAAAATGTAAACTGCTTTTATAATGTGCTTGAAAAAGATATTAAGGTATCTTCTAAAAATATCAGGTTTCAATATATTTAGAGTTTCTATTTATAAATCTTAATCTTCTGTGCTCTTAGCTGTCAGACTTTAGCAGTTTTGATGAATTTAGTATCCTGGTAATTTAGATGAATTTTGAGGTTTTTATAAGGGATATTCTTTTAAGATTTAAATAAGGGAACATAATAGAGTTTTTGAATTGATAAATAATGTATAGAAATTTTATCAGAGGAAGAATAGAAAAGACTATTAAGTTAGTGCTACTTATGAAAGATCCCCTCTTAGTATTCCAGTATATAAATTGTCACTGTTTCAGACCTGGCATGGTATATGTCGTCTCATTGTTTAAACGTTAGTATATTGTCTTGCTGTCTATATTGCTATTAAGGATGATTTGCTTAATTGTTTGAAGTATTCTCCTTTAGAGACCGCTTATCAATAACAGCTGTAGCACTGTGGCTTTTCTCCATGGACTCGTGGTGGTCTTTGGAACAACGTTCTTCAGCTTTGACAGGTGAGACAGAGGCTCTCCAGTGCCACTGCTTTTGGATGAATCTAGCTGTGGTTGGAGAAAGTGCATCTTGCCAAAATATATGGGTGAGACCACACACAGCCTTTAAAATAGTTATTGTAGGCTTATTTTTAGGGATACATGTCTTGACAGTTCTTTTATTTGCATGCCAGTTTCATTGCTGTGTATAGATGTTTCATTGGTTTCAGTAAAGGCGAGTGCAGATTTAGGGCTGTAATTGGTAAGCCTTGTGTGTAACTTACACTGGAAAATGCTGAGTGCAGCCATAATTAACAATATAGAAAAGATATTGAAAATGAATCACTAGAATACTGATCTTTTTGTTGTTATAAATTTGACAGTATTCCCATTGGAAATCTCAATTTCTTAGTTTAGTAGTCAAAAATTGCTCCAATTTGACATTAAAATTAAATAAATTAGGAGAGAATGTTAAAATATTCATATACTTTACTTACTTTAGTAGTAAGAAAAATTTGTGGTTCTTGTACATATTTTTATAATATTGATATAATAAAGCATTGTTCAAAATGTAAATTTTACACTTTAGTAAAAGTTTGAAAGCATTGAAACAAATTGCCAAAGAAGTTAATTTCTTACTACAGGAGCACGATATGCAGGCTCTCCAGTCTTTTTATGGGATGATTAAAACTTATTCAACTTAGTGAACTACGAAATTGAATAAACGTTTAAAAAATGTATGTTTAGTCTTCTAAAACTGTTTTTTTAATGACCAGTAAAGTGCACAACTTCTATAATACGTTGTTTCTTTTTATAAAATGATACATTTGAGTAATTATTCATGATTTCTAAGTTAGGAGTGATAACAATATTAAAGCCTAACTTCTTGAGCCCTGGTTGGTAGTTAGTCACAAGACTTTTCACTTAATGATCAACGAATGTTTGTTGGGTATTTATTTGTGAAACGTTATAACCAGCTAAGATAAGATTACAGTTTCATTCTAGATATTTTCATAGGGAGAGCAGACTCTACCGAGGTAATCGGAAATTCAGTTTCCTCCCCTCTATTATCACAGTACCCTTCCATTGCTGAATGGTTCTGGCAGAAAAGTACTTGGGGAAATTGTTTTTCTACAGCTTTTCCAGAGAACAAGTTTATGAAAAGACGAGGGAACATAGGAAAAACAAAAAGATTATTTAAAGAAAAATTTGACACTTCCCTCTTAGAAATTGGTCATGTATGTGAACCTTGATTGGATGCTATTTTTTTTAAAAAGCTCCATAAATCATTTTTAGGATATTTGAGGAAACTCGAATATGAACTGGATATCGATACTCTGGAATAAGTTAAGTGTGATAATGCTATTGCACATATATAGGAAAATATCCTTATTCTTAAAAGAGGTGCATGAGGAATTATTTTCATGAGGTCACTACCATACTTAAACAAATTACATATGTGGCAAAATGTTAACAATGAGTGAATCCAGGCAAAAGGTATACAGGCATTCATTTTAATATTTTTCATCTAAAACAGTGAATTCTGAAAGGTGAAGCATTTTATAGAAAAGATGTATAGGGATTTGATTTCAAATTGAAATCAAGTAGATAGTTGGGGAAAATTCATCTATTTGTATAAAATAATCAGTTTTAAAAAATAAGTGAATATATTGGGCTATACATAGCAATTTTAGATTTTAGTTTAGTTTTATTTTTTATGTTTAAATTCTAGTCACAGTACAACACAGCTAATTTTCACAAACTTATGCATGGCAAATTGAAAATGGTAAAATATTTTTGAAAATACCAACTTTAAAAATTTTATGTTTCTATTATAGTAACTCAAGTTTAGACCAATAAGCTAGAGATTTTTAGAGGATCAAAACAAGCATCTGTTATTAGTGTCATTTGTTTTTTCTTGACTGACTGCTTCTAAAATATTTAAAAGTACCTTAAAAAGTTCATACACATTAAATAAATACTACTGACTTGTGTTACTGCTACTAAATTGTTTATACTATTAAGTTGTACTCTTTCAAGAAGTATTCTAATGAGCAGAAGCCTATATCTCTATATACAAATGATTAATTCTGAATTGTGTTGTACTAGTTGATACCCTACCAGAGGTCTATACATTTTTTCTGCAGAGGGCCAGATAGTAAATATTTTTGGCTTTGTGAGCCATAAGGTCTCTGTCCACTACTCGTCTCTGCCATTGTAATCTGAAAGCCGACAATAAGTAAATGAATGGGCATGGCTGAGTTCCAGTAAAACTTTATTTACATAAACGGGAAGCTGGCCTGCTATAGTTTTCCCATTCCTGCTACCCATAATTTATACATAGAAATTTTTGGCCCAATGGATATCCTCTTTTGTAGAACAGGCAAGAATAGTTTGAAATAATGATCAAATTTTTAATTTACATATCATAATGGAATTCTTTCTTAATGTATTTACAAAACTTGAGAGTTTTTTCTTTTTAATTTATTGTTATGTGAAAGATTACATCTGTGGTACTTATAACTGTCGAATTGAGTAGTGCAGTTTCATCTCAATCATTTAGTTATTATTTATTGTAAATATTTTATAAGCCACCCTAAAATCTTTTTAGGGATAAGATTGGAATGCAAATAAATAATCTTGATTATAGTCTATCACCAAATTATCATAAATCTCAGTATTTATCAAGTTGTTCATTATTGTTAAGAAGAAAGATGCTAAGATACCTGTGCCTTTTATCCACACAAATGTTTTCTTTTTCAGAATTCACTGAGTTTACTGCCCAAGCATAACATATTTGACAGAAGTCTCCTTAGGGATTGTGATGAGCTTTTTCCCTCTTTTTCATTTATATTTAAGTCTGAGTAGAAAAAGGAATTAATTGTTTTTGGTCTTACATAATCTCCAGAACATTCATTACACCCTCCATTGGACATAATATCACAGTAGAATAGTTTCCTGAGGATTCACCTACATTAGATAGACTGTGACTATTATTTATTGGGTGATGATGATGATGATTATTGCAACAACTGAGCAGGAAAAATAACCAGTTTTTTTTATTGCTAAAGGGCAAATGAACCCATATTCTGATCTGAATTTGAGACTTTTAGTGTATTAATACTTAAAGTTTTAAGTATATGAGCTATACGTAAATGAGATGGCTTTAAGCAAAAATTTACAGTTCATATTATTGAACACCTTATTTTATCCATGATCATTTTAAGTAATTCCAGTTATTACACATAGCTAAAGATCAGACAGTTGAAAAATTATTATTATATAAATCTCATGTAATTTTGTCACAAAAGAGCAGTCCTCCTTCTATCTTCCTTCCCTGCAACCTCCTGTCACTGCCTGTTTGCCCTCATTTATGATAAAGTTCCAACATGATTGTTTTTACACCTCTCCCCCTTCTCCAATATTTAATTATAAAACAGACACTTAAATCATTGTAAGTAATAAGAAGAATAGCCTGTCTGGGAAGGAAACACGCAAAAATACTAATATACAGAAACTCAAAAAGCATCATCCATGTCATTTAATGTAGGTTCAGACTGCCCTATCTGCCTTAATAGATTTTAAAACATACCATGTTTATCAGTTGAATGAAAGTTGACAGGAGGAACATTTTATTAAACATACTTTGTTTAAAAAGGTAAGTAGATAAGGAGAACAGATTAGTGGTTACAGAGGAGAGGAGGGGTAAAGGGGCACGCGTGTATGGTGACGGATAAAACTAGACCATTGGTGGTGGACACAATGCAGTCTATATGGGAACTGAAATGGAATAATGTACACCTGAAATTTATACAATACTGTAAGCCAATATGACCTTGATAAAAAAATAAGGAAATATTTAATATTTGTGTAGGGGAGATTTTTGTCCAAAATTAACAAAAAGCGTTTTGGCATTTAAAGTTATAATGTTCATTTAGTAGGGAAATTAACCTTTGAGGAATAAAACCTGGCCTAAAAATTAATGGTTAAATACAAATTTACTTATTATATTTTGCTATCTCTTTGTACTATTTTAAATCTCTGGGACTCTTGTCCTTTTTAGCTATCCAATCCATTTTTAACCTAAAGATTACATATTTCTGAAAGAACTTACAGTTTATTCAGTATAATCGATGTACACGGCAGCATTGCTGTGTAGTTATTTACTGGTTGAAATCTTTATAAAGTTTAATACTGAAAATGTCCAAAAGAAGTGTTTTTTAAAAATTAATAGGCTTTATTTTTTTAGAGCAGTTTTAAATTTACAGAAAAATTGAGCAGAAAGTACAGAGAGTTCCCATATACCCACCTCCCCAGCTCTCAGTTTCACCTATTACTAACATCTTGCATTGGTGCCCTACGTTTGTTAGAATTGATGACCCAATATTGATACATTATTGTTAACTAAAGTTAATGGTTTACATTAAGAGATCATTCTTTATGTTGTGCAGTTCGGTAGGTTTTATCAAATGCATGGTGTTATGTATCCACTGTTATAGTATCATACGGAATAGTTTTTTCTAAAAGTCCCCATTAAATTTTGGTTAAATACACAGAACATAAAATTTAGTATCTTAACCATTGTAACACTGGTCTTTTTACTCTCTGTGTAGGATAGTCGGGCATCAGTTAACAATGGGGATACATTCTGGGAAATGTCTCCTTAGGCGATTGTGCCGTTGTTTGAAAATGATAGAGTGTACTTAAACAAATCTAGATGGTAGAGCCTACTATATACCTATGCTAGTGGTACTAAACTTATGGGACCATAGTTGTATGTGTGGTCCATTTTTGACTAAAATGTTATGTGGCGCATTGTCTTTTTCAGAATGTCGTATAGTTGGAATCATACAAAATGTAGCCTTTTCAGACTGGATTCTTTCACTTACCGGTATTCACTTAAGGTTCCTCCATGCCTTTTTTGTGGCTTGATAGCTGATTTCTTTTTACTGCTGAATAATATTTCATTGTATGGATGTACCACAGTTTCTTTATCCATTCACCTTTTAAAGGATGTCTTGGTTGCTTCCAGTTTCTGACAGTTATGAATAAAGCTGCTATAAATATGAGTGCAGGTTTTTGTGTGGACATAAGTTTTCAACTCATTTGGTAAATACCTAGGGGCACAGTTGCTAGGTTATTTGGTAAGACTACATTTAACTTGGTGAGAAACTGCCAAACTGTTGTCCAAAGTGGTGGTATCATTTTGCATTCACATCAGTAATAAATGCAAGCTCCTGTTGCTCCACACTGTTGTCAGCATTTGCTATTCTCAGTGGTTTGGATGTTAGCCATTCTGATAGGTGTGTACTGGTACCTGGCTGTTGTTTTAATTTCAATTCCTCAATGACAAATGATGATGAGCATCTTTTCACATGTGTCTGTTCAGATCTTTTGCCCTACTTTTAATTAAACTTTTATTTTTGTTCAGTTTTAAGAGGTCTTTGTACATACCACGTTTTATTTATGGATTCATTTGTTGAGGGACACTTGGGTTGTTTTTACCTTTTGGCTTTTGTGAATAAGGCTGCAGTTGAACATTGGTGTACAAATATCTGTTTGAGTCCCTGTTTTCAATTCTTTTGAGTGTGTACCTAGGAATGGAATTGCTAGGTCATGTAGTAATTCTGTTTAGCTTTAAGGAGCCGCCAAACCAGATATATGTTTTGCAAATATTTTCTCCCAATCTGTGGCTTGTATTTTCGTTCTCTAACAGTATTTTGCCCAGCATGTTTTCTATTTTAATGAAGTCCAAATTATCAATTTTTTCTCTCATGAATCATCCAAGGTCATCTAGATTTCCTCCTGTGGTCTCTTCTGGGAATTTCATAGTTTGGAATTTTACGTTTAGGTCCATGATTCATTTTGAGTTTAATTTTGTGAAAGATGTAAGGCCACTGTCTAGATTCATTTCTTTTATATTTGAATGTTCAGTTATTCCAGTACCATTTGGTGAAAAGACTGTTCACTGGATTGCCTTGCTCCTTTGACAAAGATCAGTTGACTGTATGTGTGGGTCTGTTTCTGGGCGCTCTGTTCTGTTCCATTAATTTAGATGTCTATTCTTTTGATAGTACCACACTCTCTTGATTATTGTAGCTTTAATATGTTATAGTAATATAATATATCTTTGTTGATATTCACAAAGTAACATGCTTGGATTTTCATTGGGATTGCATTGAATCTGTAGATCCAGTTGGAAAAAACTGGCATCTTAACAATATTGAGTCTTTCATCAGTGAACACAGAATATCTTTCCATTTATCTAGATCTTCTTTGGTTTCTTTCTTCAGAGTTTTGTAGCTTACCTCATATAGATCTTCTACATATTTTGTTAGATTAATACTTAAGTATTTATTGTTTTGTGCCAATGTAAATGGTTATTTTTTAAAAAATTTTCAAATTCCAATGATTGATTACTGCAATATAGGAAAATAATTGACTTTTGTCTATTAACCTTATATCCTACAACCTTTATTAACCACCAGTTATTTCCAGGAGTTTTTTGTTGATTCTTTGTGATTTTCTCTATAGACAATCATGTCATCTGTGAACAAAGACAGTTTTATTTCTTCTTTTCCAGTCTTTATACCTTTTATTTTCTTTCCTTGGCTTATTGCATTAACCAGAACTTCCATATGGTGTTGAATAGGAGTGATGAAGGGAATATCCCTGCCTTTTTACTGATCTTAGGAGGAAAACATCTAGTTTCTCACCATTAAGTGTGACGTGAGCTGTAGTTCTTTTGCAAATGTTCTTTATCAAGTTGAGGAAGTTCCCCTCTATTTCTAGTTTGCTGAGAATTTTTATCATGAATGAGTGTTGGATTTTGTCAAATGCTTTTTCTTTATCTATTGATAGGAGCATATAGTCTTTCTTCTTTAGTCTGTTGATGTGATAAATTATATCAATTGATTTTCAAATGTTGAACCAGCCTTGCATACCTGGAATAAATCCCACTTGGTTGTATATAATTCTTTTTAGATATTATTGAATTTGATTTGCTAATATTTTGTGGAAGATTTTTTTCATCTGTGTTCATGAAGATACTGTTTTGTGTTTTTCCTTACTTATGTCTTTGTCTGCTTTGGGTAATGTTGGCTTCGTATAGAATGAGTGAGGAAGTGTTCTCTCTGGATCATAGAGAATTGTAGAGAATTTCTTCCTTAAATGTTTTAGAATTTACCTATGAAACCATCATGGCCTGGTGCTTTCTGTTTTGGAAGATTATTAATTATTGTATTGTAAAAATATGTTTGGGCCTATTCAGATTAACTATTTCTCCTTGTGTGAGTTTTAGTAGCTCGTGTCTTTCAAGGAATTGGTTCAATTGATCTAAGTTACCAAATTTGTTGGCATAGAGTTATTCTTAGTATTCCTTTATTATCCTTTAAATGTCCATGTGATAAGTAATGATATCCTCTCTCTCATTTCTCATTTTAGTGATTTGTGTCATCTTTTTTTCTTAACCTGGCTAGAGGTTTGTAAATTTTACTTTTTTCAAAGAACCAGCTTTTGGGTTCATCAGTTTTTTTCTGTTGACTTCTTGTTTTCAATTTCTTTGATTTCGGCTCTAAGATTTATTATTTCTTCTGCCTACTTTGGGTTTAATTTGTCCTCTTCCTATTTTCCTAAGGTAGAAGCTTAGATTATTAATTTTAGATCTTTATTTTTTCTAATATTTTCAGATTATGCTATAAATTTCTCTCTAAGCACTCTTTTTCTACATCCACAAATTTTGATGGCTTGTATTTTCCTTTTCATTTATTTTGAAATATTTTTAAACTTCTCTTGGGACTTTTTCTTTGACCCATATGTTTACTGATACAATTGGATTAATATCTGCCGTATTTGTAATTGTTGTCTATCATTACCCTTGTTCTTTTTTTTCTCTCTTTTTATGCCTCTCCCGATGTTCATTGAGCATATTATATACTTTCATTTCCTTTCCTCTCTTAACATATCAATTATACTTCTCTTTCTTTCTTTTTATAAAAACTTTTTTGGTGGTTATTCTGTAGTTCAGAATATGCTCTTAAAACTAATCCAAGTCCACTTTGAAATATTGGCTTCATGGGTAGTGCCAAGTGCCCTATAAAAATGTGCTCCTTCTTTTATAGCATTGCTATCATTCATTTCACTTATCTATAAGCTATAATCACTGAACACATCATTGTGATTATTATTTTGAACAAACTGTTTCTGTTAGATCAGCTAAGAATAAATTAAGTAAAAAGATTCTTGTACCTTTATTCCTTGTCTAATGCTCTTCCTTTCTTTATATAAGTCTGTGTTTCTCCCATATCGTTTTCTTGTCTTTAAGAATTTCTTTTAACATTTTTTACAGGGCAGGTTTACTGGTAATGAATTCCCTCAGGTGTATTTTTTGTGTGAGAAGGTCTTTATTTCTCATTCACTTTTGAAAAATAATTTTGCTGGACACAATTCTAAGTTGGTGTTTTTTTCCTTTCAACACTTTAATTATTTCGTTCATCTCTCTTCTTGTTTGAGTTCTTATCCTTGACCTCTATAAGTAAGGTGTATTTTTTTTTTCTTTTTCTGGCTTTTTTCAGGATTTTCTATTTGTATTTGATTTTCTACAGTTTGAATATGATATACCTAGGTGTTGATATTTTGGTATTTATCCTTTTTCTTGTTCTCTCAGCTTCCTGGATTGTGGTTTGGTGTCTGTCGTTAATTTCTGAAAATTCCCAGCCATTATGACTTCAAATATTTCTTTTTTCCTTTTCCTCCTTCTTCTTTTGGTAATACCATTACATGTATGTCACTTTTTGGGTAATTTTCCAACAGTTCTTGAATATTTGTTTCTGTCTTTTTCATTCATTTTTGTTTTTACCTTTCAATTTTGGAAGTTTGTTGACATATCTTTCATCTACCATGTTCAATCTACTAATAAGCCCATTAAAAGCATTCTTCATTTCTTTTACAGTGGTTTGATTTTTATTTAAGCATTTCCTTTTGATTTTTCTTAGTGTTTCTATCTCTTTGCTTACATTACTCATTCTCACAAGTCCACTTGTTCCATTAGATCCCTTTGCTTACTAGTCATAGTTATTATATTCCAGTCTAATAATTTCAAAATTTCTGAGTATGGTTCTGATGGTTACTTTATCTCTTCAGATTGGTGTTTTGCCTAATTAGCATGCCTTTTAATTTTTTGTTGAAAATCAGGTGTGATGTATCTGGTAAATGAAACTGAGGTAGAGAGCCCTTCAGTCTGAGGTTTTTATTTTTATCTAAGTAGGAGGTAGGTTGTGTTTACTGTTGCTCTAGCCATTGTGTCAGAGACTAAAATTACTTCTAGTGTCCTTGTTTTGCTTCTCCTGTTGTCTTTGTGTTTTCCTTGAAACTCCTTCCTAAGTAGAGTATGAGGCTTGTGGGTTATTATACAAGAAGCTGATTGTTGTGGCAGTATGGGTAGGAGAAGTGGAAGTGTTCTATAATCCTATGATTAGTTTTTATTCTTTTAATGAGCCTTTGTCCCTGACTGTGACCTTCATAAGTGCTTCTTTGCTTCTCCTCTCCACTCACATTGGGTTAGATAGGAAGGCTAGAAGGGCAGAGGTTGAGTGTTTCTCTTTCCCCATATGGAAGGCCAGAGGACGCTAGAGTTGGGTATTTCCCTTCTCCGATGCCAAAGACTAATGTGTGCTAGAGTTCATTGCTTCCTTTTCTCCAGGGCAGTTAGTCTTAGGTGTAATGCAGCTTGGTTAGACTCTGGTAACTAGTTTCCCTTAAGAGGTAGCTTTTGTTCAGCAGAACAGAGTACTCTGGGGACTTTTGGAAATGGTTACTTTCTCTCTTCCCCTACTGGAGGCTGTTTTTCTCTGATAGTCACCATGAAAACCTGATGGGGCTTTGAAAGGTTAAAAACAGGAATGTGTGCCTCCCCCCGGACCCCAGACTGGGCTGCCTTGAGTTTCTATTTCTCTTGCTAGTCTGAGCTCAGTCTACAGCACTTAGTGAATTACTCTTTAAGTATTCCTACCAGATTCCAGCCATGGGTTCTGCTTCTGGTAAGCTGTTATTCTTTCTATTCATTTGTCTCCTCCAGTGTT
Source organism: Equus quagga (assembly GCF_021613505.1). Taxonomy (NCBI): domain Eukaryota; kingdom Metazoa; phylum Chordata; class Mammalia; order Perissodactyla; family Equidae; genus Equus; species Equus quagga. The sequence continues at coordinate 20,119,075 of NC_060281.1, forward strand.
TACCACACTGGTTTGCCCTGTGACTGCAGATCTCTGATGGATCTAAGAAGAGTGCTTGATTTTCAGTTTGTTTAGCTTTTTTCTTGTATTGAGGAAGGGAGTCACGCCTTCCAACCTTTTTACATGTCAGACTGGAAATGGGAAGTCAGAATCTTTTTTTGCAACAGTTTTATATATAGCAATGTCTTAAAGCAGAATTTAACTGTTCAACATTATTCATTCATTTGTTCATTCTGTATGCATTTACAAAACACTAGATATATATTAGGCTCTATGTTAGTGCTGGGACTACAGAGTTGAATAAGGCATTTTTCACAAGTCAAATGAATTTATATTGAAGGAACTATTTGGAGCAAGCAAATAAATCAATGAATATACTTCTATGTGTTAAATACTACATAGAAGTATAACATGATATTAGGTAGTAGTAGAAAGGGTAATTTCAGTCTCACTGAGAGGTTTGACAAAAGTTATTCAGAATTGGTGAAAGTTAGCTGAATTTGAAGAACTGATAAGAGTTGATGCAACATGTATACATAGGAAAGGCAAGAGGAGTGAAATCCAGAGAGAAGGAATGGTATGGTCTAAGACCACACAAAACAACATGCAGCATTTTGTGAATTGCAGTCAGTTTTAAGGTGCTGGGGAAAGGCTGGGTGGGAAGTGGCTGGAGAAGAGTCAGGAAAGGTAGATAGAGGTTAATTAGGAAGGACCTTTCTGATTTTTTTAAGCTACTAAGTAGGTTGAACTTTATGTTCAAAACTAAGGGGAACTGTTACTGGACTTTTAAGGAAGGAAGTGGCATGATGTGCGTGTAGAATGATCTGCCTGATAGCAAAGTGGAGGATATATTATTAGAGGCACCAGGATGATGTTGTAGTTGAAAGTGGAGGATATATTATTAGAGGCACCAGGATGATGTTGTAGTTGAAAGTGGAGGATATATTATTAGAGGCACCAGGATGATGTTGTAGTTGAAAGAGGGCCTGAATGAATTGAAATTGTGGAAAGAAAGGGAACTCTGAAAACTGCTGATGGAAGTTGATAGTTTTATGTGACATGCAATTCTATTTATGAAAAACTAATTGACAGAGTGGACATTTTGTTAAGCATTATTAGAACAGATTCATCTAACTGAATTTAGGTGAATGTATTTGTGAAAAGGTTTTTGTTACTTAAGAAATTCAAAACATGACATTATATACATTTTCTCTCATAGCACTGAATCATGAAATGAGGTAGATAGTGCATGGAAACAGTATAACAGTTATATTGGAACTAGTACGAATACATCATATTTTGTGGTTTTTAAAGTTCTTTATAAATGCAGGTGGTAAGATAAAATGAATTGTTACGTTTCAGTATTATGAAAGCTGTTGGTTTGTATTTATAGTTAAAAGCTGATATTTGTTATTTCAAATAATGGAGGTAGCCTAGTATTTGAGGGCTGGAAATATCTGTGAGCCACCGTTAGCCAAGTTATTTTTCAGACTTTATACTTAAAGATAAACAGTGCTTCCAGATTTCTTGGACTTTCCTTGAAAAGCAAACAAACAAGCAAATGCAAAGATTTGAAGAAAAAGCCCACTCACTGGTAATTTCTGTTGAAACATGTTGTTTGGAGTCTAAAGAAGATGAGGCCATGGATTTAATAGAGATGGCATCAGTGTTGCCTTTGCATTCCACGTTTTGATTGGCTTTGTGTAATCAACACTTTCCAGGAATAAAAATTTCAACCCATTCTTTTCTTCTGCTGTTTGTATTCTTTTATGGCTCCAGTGAGTTTTAGTGGTAAATATAAACTGGTGACAATTTTGTATTATTGTTTGCCTTAAAAAAATAAGAAAACTAGGTGTGATGGCATTGTTTGTTCACTTTCTAAGATCTTTTTGGCATTCTTACCTATTAAAATGGCTTTGTTGATATGCTAAAGAACTGAAAAAAAAAAAATCTTTGAAGCCACTCTAATCTATTTGTGTTTTTTGTTCATTTTGAATGTTGTTTCTTTCCTCGCCCCATATTCCCAATTACCTTCTTCCTTCTTGGCCTTTCTTATTAGGAATTTTTTTTTTTTTTTAAACTCTGAGGTCTACTGGTATAGCTTTGAAATAGCTTCTGCTAATAATCTGTTTAATTTTAGGAAAATGGTACTAGCCTTTTAGAGCAATGGAATACATGCAATAGTACATGATATCATTAATGCCAAACATAATGATAAAATGGTAGAAAACTTCACTGTAAGTTTAGTTTTTTTGGATTTAATTACATTGAAATGTGTCTCTTTTTCAGCATAATTATTATTAATTAGGTAACTTATCTTTCCTGTCAATTATTTAAAATAAAATTCCTCACTATGTTAATTGTTTTTCAAAATTAGAGCTCTTTAATTTGGATGGGTGGGTAGAAAGAAGTTACTTTTATCTGTAACATTTCCCTTTAGAAAGCAGTGTTAAATGTCTTTTGATCTATTCTAAGTGAAACGTAATTATTAGATGTTAGTATTTATACATTTAAATGGATAAAAGTATATGTTATTTTTCCATTTATGTAGCACCCAGTTCATGTCAGTGACTCTAGTCTGTCACTGATGCTGACCTGTGGTGTATGGGTGGTCAGTTCCCATGTAGCAAGAAAGTTAAGCAGCCTTTCTACAATATATAGTCAAATCCACTTGAATGAAGGGCATTCAGAATACAAAGTTAAAAAATCATCTGTACTTTTGGTTTCTTTTTAATTATATTAAAACAAAGTACAGTTTAACTGAACAAACTTTTATCAACTTTCTAGTAGATGCCATATATCAGTAAGATAAAGATGGGTAAACCCAACTGATCTCTGCTATCAAGTACACGATAATTTAAAAAGCAGACTTCCTTGCAAACATAATGCAGGATCATAGCTATGAACAGCATTTTGAGGGAGACAATTATTAAGAGCAATTACTTCTGCCAGATGTTGTGATATGAACTGGGAGTTTGCTAGGGACAAGAACTGATGGCAAAGCCCATTTCATGCAGAGCCGAAGGGACCATCTCCTCACCCTCCATGCAGCAAAACAAAACAAAACATCCAACCAATGAAACAAAAACTCAAAACCCAAAACAAGAAGAAAAACATAAAGACCAAAAAAATGAATTCATCGTTATGTATTTTTTCGTTTTGTTTTTGGTTTCTTTTAGTGAAGAAGATTGGCCCTGAGCTAACATCTGTGCCAGTCTTCCTCTATTTTGTATATGGGACACTGCCACAGCATGGTTTGACAAGCAGTGTGTAGGTCCATGCCTGGTACCTGAACCTGTGAAACCTGGGCTGCCAAAGCAGAATGTGTGAACTTAATCAGTATACCACTGGGCCAGCCCCCATCATTATGTTTTAATAGGTTGAAATTAGGTACAGTTGGAATGGAAAAGAGCATGAGTTACAAGGTGAAGAGAGTAAGTTTCAAGTTCTAGTTATGCTTGCTGTGTGATCCTAGATAAGTCACTCAATTTTGAAGTGATGCTGTTGGTAGTCCACCCAGTTTCTTTTTACCTGGATGAGGTATCTACCTATCCCTCACCTGTAGACTTGGTGACTGATAGCTCTCAGCTGTAACCACCTCCACATGATTGCTGGGAGCTGCCTTGACCAGAGATGCTTGAGACATGCTCCACACTTCCCCAGAAGATGGGTGGGTGACCTGTAGCCAGTGACTGACTTTTATGGGCTGTGAGGGTTTGGCCGTGTCTCAAGACAAGACAACTTCCTGGTGCCATTTAGACTCCAGAGTTCACACCCTGGGATCAGGTTGAGGCTGGACTTAAGCTGCACCCATAGCTTTGTTGCTTTATCCACTTTGGAATTTTTTACATAAGAGCACTCCCTCAATCACTTGCAAAGAATTCTCATCTTAGATTTTGCTTCTCAGGAATTAGACCTAAGACATTCCCTCCCCCATTTAAAATTGTGATCATAATATAAAGTTACATAATATGAAGTTTACCATTTTAACTATTTTAAAGTGTATAGTTCAGTGGCATTAAGTACATTCACAATGTTGTGCACCTATCTAGTTCCAGAACTTTTTCAAGCCAAAGGCAACCCCATACTCATTAGGCTGTTGTTTCCTATTACTCCCTTCTTCTTGCCCCCCCTCCCCAAAACAGCCACTGGCAACACCTAGGAATAGAATTACTGGGTTATATTGTAATTTGGTGTTTAACTTATTGAGGAATTGCCGGTTGCTTTCCAAAGAGGCTGCATCATTTCACATTTCCACTAGCAATATATGAGGGATCGGATTCCTCGCCAACACTTATTTTCCGTTGCATTTTTTTTTCTTATGACCAACCTAGTAAGTGTGGACACTTCTCTTTAAAATTGAATTTGCTCTCATCCTAAGATTGTTGTGAGGATTAAATAACTTGGCAGACAAAATATTTGACGTACTACAAAGCACCATACAGATGCCTTTACTTTTTGTGTTGGGGTGTGGAGTTTGAACTGAAATTGGATTTAAATAATAGGTCTTTTCTTAGTTTTGGTAAGACTTGCATAGGAAGAGAATCATAAAACTTAATTGTGATAGATCGTGGGGCAGGCTTTTGGTATTAAGCTTTTGGTTATCCCTTTTTACATTTAAAAGATGTTATTCTTCATACAATTTTAGTGTAAGCAAAGATGGTTGGGGATCTATTTCACTTTCAGTGCCTGTTTATTGGCAAAAGGGCCACTTGCACCAAAAACTGCCATTTTTATGCTTTGTTGTAAGCCGTGTTTATATCCTAATTTAGAAAAATGGCAAAATGTTGGACAATATAAAGAACATGAAAACACTCATGATTCTTTTTCCTAGAGATAAAAATTTTAAGTCAGTTCTTTTCACATGTATTTGAGACATATGTAATTGTGCGTATGTACATGATTTTGTTATTTAATTTTTTTAGTTAGCATTATGATTTATCTCTTCTAAATATATAAAAAATCTCTATAACATCATTTTTAGTGACTGTATAGTATTACTCTTTGTGGGTATTATAGCATTTTCATATGGTTGAACTTTTATTTCTCTAATTTTTTTAGTGTGTGTGTGTGTATGTATTTGAGGCCTTCTTTTTATTTGGGATCTTTAATTATTTTAAGATTTCTTTTGTTTCAGAGGCCACCTAATTTAGAGCCTGTTATGACTTTTGGTTTTAAAGAGTCATCAGTTTAATATCGTTGCCTCATATAATTCTATAAAACATTTTTATTTATTTTGATGCTTTTTAAACTTTGTACTTCTGTGGTTTTATGACCTTTCTGCCAGGGATAATCAAAAGCCACAAGATTAAAATGGCCCAAGTTTTTGAAGCATTGTTTTTAGTCTCTTGTAAGTAAGTAATTTTTAAAATACAATTACAAACATGGATATATTATGAGATCAAGGTAAAATTAACAGGAAATTTAAAGACAAGATTGGACATTTTGAAAACATTTGATAAATTTTAGTACTTTGGTGGAGAGGTTTGAGAAGTATTGGTGTAGTTTGCAATATGTAATATTTTCAAATTTTACCACTCAGTTAATAAAATAATGATTATGTTGGTAACGTTCAGTCATTTATTTTTCTCGTTTGAGCAGACAGTGTATGTTAGGGACTTTTGAGTTATTTGTTAGATAACATTTTAATAAATCTTTACATATGTTACACACATCTTGTATCTTAATAATATTAGATAAATTCTAGTAGGAAGTGGGCCCCATACTTTATATGATGAAAGCATGGCCATAATCATATTAACCTGGAAACTTTTTAAAGCAAATATAACTATTAGCTATTCTCAGCCATACAAAGATAAAAATTGTAGGAAAACAGTGTGCAGCATATCTAACTCTGAATAATGTATTATTTTAGTACACAAAATTAATTTTTAAGAGATTTTAAAAGTTGTAAGATACACAAATAACTAAGTGTTGTAACTTGCCACAAATAATTAGAATAAGTCAAGGTTGGGAAGCTGCAATGTATTTTTTTGGAAATAAAAAGTTAATTTAAATTTATTAATGTTCATACACTTTTAAAAATTGTGGTTACATATATAAACATAAAATTTTCCATTTTAACCATTTTTAAGTGTGCAGTTCATTGGTGTTAAGTACATTCACATTGTTGTCTAACCATCACTACCATTCATCTCCAGAAATTTTTCATCTTCACAAATTGAAACTCAGCACCCATTAAACGATAACTCCTCCTTCCCTCCCCATAGCCACCAACATTCTAATTTTTCCTCTCTATGAATTTGACTGTTCATACTTCATTTAAGTATAAGCATGCGTTATTCGTCCTTTATTGACTGGCCTTATTTCACTTAGCATACTGTCAAAATTCATCCATGTTGTAGTGGGTTTCAGAATCTTTTCTTCCTTTTTAAGGCTGAATTCCATTGGATGTATAAACCACACTTTGTCCATTCGTCCTTTCTAAAGTGAATTAGGAAAGGGGCCCTTTCTGGGCAAATTAATTAAAAAGACTCCCTCTCTAGGCTAAAAACCTTTGATTATACAGACTAGTGAGAAGATGGCACCTTTGGATTAAAAGAAAATCCACTCCCTTCTTCTGGTGTACTTTGCCTCACACCAGGGCACACAACTGGGTAGTTGGGCCTTTGTCCCACAGCCAGGTGCTTTTCTAGGGTGTATAAATCGTCTAACCATGCTTGATAGTCCTACTTGTTTGTATATTTCTTTTGGTTAAAACCATGTGCCTTGGAATCATTGTATCCTTTATTACTTATTTTTCTTTGCATTCATTCATCATACTGATTAAGTATTCTGAATATACAGTACGTGATAGTAATTGTGCTTAGTGCTGGAGATAGAAAATGGATAAAGGACATTAGAGTGTGTTAGGTGGTAAATGAATGAGCAAAACAACGTTAGTTATAAAGATGACAGAGGAGGAGTACCTGACTTAGCCTGAGGGGATAGCAGTGGGCTGAATATGATGCTTAAACCAAATCATAAGATAACAATTATAGCTAACACTTAAAACTGTGTCTTGCAGGGCTCATACTCTTTTAAGGCTTTGTATACATTAACTCATTTACATCTCAGCGAGCTTATAGGTTTGCTACCGTTATTATCACAGTTAACAGATAAAGAAACTGAGGCACAGAGAGATAAGGACTTTGCCAAGATGATACACGATTTAGTCCAATTTGTAGTAATGATTCAAATTCAGGCAGTTTTGTCCCCCAAATCGATGTTCTTAACCATTTTGCTCCATCGTATCTCAAGACTGCTAGAGTAGAGGGTTGGGATAGGGGAGAGGGTTGTGATACAAGTGGTGGTAGTTGTGGCGACACTAAGGAAGGTCAGTCTGGGAATCCAAAGAGGTGGAACATCGGTTGCAATATTGTAGAGGCTTGAGATCATGGCTCTTCTGAGGGAACTGCAGGTACTTGGCTGGTATGTGTGAAAGATTGGTGGGCCATGAGACTAGGAAGTAGGTGGATTTAGATAATCTAAGACTTTGTATACCGTGCTTAAATTATCCAGAATTCCTCCACCGCTTTGGGGATGAGAGTCTATATATCAGTTCCCTTTCTCTACTTTGAAGTCAAAATGATTCCCCATGTCTTTCTTCGTTTTACATCTGTCTGAATGGAACGAGTAAAGGAGGGGTGGGGAATGTAGTAGAAGATGAGATGAGATCAAAGACATGTTAGGGGCTTCATCATGTAGGGCTTTTTAATAATATAAGTGGTAATAAACTTGAACAGAACTCCACAAGAATTTTAATTAGTGTCATTTTTTTTCATTGTACTTAGGATCTGAAAGTTTTAAATTTTGTGAATTATTTGATATTTTTTCAGAAAGATTGTTCAAATATTCATCTGTTTTTCTTTTGAAATAAGTTAATTGTTAAAACTTTACATCATACTTTCTGTATCAACTAAATGATTTTTGTATTGCTTAAAGGTCAAAATAAGCACTTCTTGTGTTTATTGTCTTATTCATGAATGATTTGCAATTCTCCTAAATATGTCTGCTTGTTGTCCAAGAATGCCACAATCAAGTGTTTTTTAACTGATTGTTCTGTCATTCTTTATAATCATCTTTATTGAACTAGTCACAGACTTATCATTGTGCTCTCCTCAATGTAATTCTTGCTCATAAATTGTAGTGCTTTGAAGAAATCATTCAGTTCCTTTGAAATGACATTTAAAATGAAATCAACTTTTAGTTGTTAGAAAAAGTAACAGCTGTGACTTTGTAAGCTACTGTTAGTGGCTTTGGAAGCTAGTTGGTTAGCTAGTTGTCATAATGAGGTCATTTTCCAAAAGAAGATGAAGTCATTTGCCATCTTGTTTTAGTCATAGTGGGCTTTTTCTTTGACCAAATATTTTCAAATTACACATTCCCACCCACTTATTTTCATAGTTGCTAATACTTTCATGGAATAAGATAATGATGGGAGTTTTGAAAGGCAACAGTTTATACTTAACATGGTCAGTATGTGATTTGTGTTTTATACTATAGTTAGAAAAAGACCTGTATAGACTTAAAATATTATTAATTTATATTTCCTAATGGGAGAGCCAAGTACTTTGTGGTATTTCATGTGTTCTCACAAGAATTGTGTTCTCCTGAGTGCCTGTCGGCTGTGGATCTAATCAGAGCCATGTAATCTCCACCTGCTTAAAGTCCTGTTACTTCACCATATTTACTGTGTGTTCTCTTCTGGTCTCTGGCCCTCCAGATCCACTTGTGGTGGAAAATTTTTGTGTACTAGAGATAAGGAGTAACTATTCCAGTCATTCTCCTCTAATTTTACTGGTGCCTGAATGATCTTTTCCTTGGGTCGTGGCCCATTTAAACCTGTACGTTTATTTTAGCCTGAGGATTCCAAACATATCAGAAGGGCTAGTTCTAGATACTTAATGACTATTTGATCCAAGTGTCCTTTTCTTTGCAAAGGAAAAATAATTAGTAGTGTTATAAAATAATATAAAAATTGTGATATATAATTTAGAAAAACACTTCTAACAGTGAAAACTATTTCTATGAGGTATTAGAATTTATCTTTTTTTTAAAGATTGGCACCTGAGCTAACATCTGTTGCCAGTCTTCTTTTTTTTGTTGCTTCTCCCCAAAGACCCGTAGTACATATTTGTCTATTCTAATTGTACGTCCTTCTGGCTCTGCTATGTGGGCTGCTGCTTCATCGTGGCCTGATGAGCGGTGCTAGGTCAGCGTCTAGGATCTGAACCGGCAAAACCCTGGGCCACTGAAGCTGAGCTGGTGAACTCAACCATTTGGCCACGGGACTGGCCCCTAAAATTTATCTTTAAAACAATAATTAATTTGAGATCAGTGGGATGAAATGGGAAGGAGGGTCTTCGGTTCTGCAGTCATTTCAGGTCAAGCTTTCTTCTTCTGTGCATGCTCTGGCTGTGTGACTTTGCAGATTTTCTGAAAGGCAATTCTTAGTCACTGTTGATAAGAGATGGGGTCAGTTGAACTGGTCCTAGATTGCTTGTGGTTATGAGGTGGCACTGTACTCCCCAACTTGATCTATAGATTCAATGCAGTCGCTATCAGAATTCCACCTGCTTTCTCATAGAAATGGACAGGCTGACTCTAAAATTCTTATGTAAATGCCAGAATCTGGCATGGAAATGACTCGTATTCTGGGTTATATGGGGCCCAGAATAGCCAAGACAATCTTGGCAAGAACAGATTTGGAGGTCTCATGTTTATTGGTTTTAAAACTTACTGCAAAGCTACAGTAATCAAGATAGGGTGGTACTGGCATAAGGACAGACATTTAGGTCAATGGAAGAATTGAGAGTCCAGAAACAAGCCCTCAAATTTATGATTAATTGATTATTGACAAGAGTTCTGAAACAATTCAAGAGGGAAAGAATAGCCTTTTTAAGAAACAATACTGAGACAATATGCAAAAGGAAGAGTTGAGAACCCTTACACCATACATAAAAATTAACTCAGAAATGTACTATAGATCTAAATATAAGAGTCCAAACTATAAAATTCCTAGAAATCAATATAGGAATAAAGCTTCTTGACCTTGAGTTAGGTGAAACATTCTTAGATGTGACACCAAAAAGCACAAGTGACCAAAAAAATTAGATATTATCAAAATTAAGACATTTTATCCTCAATGGACACCATCAAAAGAGGGAAACTACAACCTGCACATGGGGAGAAAACTTTTGCAAATCATATTTCTGATAAAATACTTGTATCTAGAATGTATAAAGAGTTCTTACAAGTCAACAATAAAGCGACACCCGCTTAAAAAATGGGCTAAGGATCTGAATAAGACGGTTCTCCAAAGAAGATTTACAAATGGCCAATCCACATGAAAAGATGCTGAGGATTATCAGACATCAGGGAAGTGCCAAATCAAAACCACAGTGATACACTACTTCATACCCACTAGAATGTCAATGACCAAAAAGACAGATAACAAAATTGATAATTTGGAGAGATTGGAACTCTTTTACATTGTTGATGGAAATGTAAAATGGTGCAGTTTCTTTGGAAAATGTTTTTGTACTTCTTTGAAAGGTTAAACAGTTTTACCATATGATTCATCAATATCACTCCTAGTGAAGGGGAATTAAGAGAAATGGAGGTATTTGTCCACGTAAAAATTTATATGTGAATGTTGATAGCAGCATTGTTCCTAATAGTAAAAAAGTGGAAAGATCCAAAGTGTCCGTAAGCTGATAAATTGATAGATAAATGTGGATTATTCATACAATAGAATATTACTTGGCAATAAAAACAAGTTTCCAATATATGCTAAAACATGGATGAACCTTGAAAACAAGCTACGTGAAAGAAGCAAATCAAAAAAGACCATGTATTGTATGATTAATTATGTGAAACATCTAGAATAGGCAAGTCAGTAGAAACAAAATACATTGGTGGTTGCCTAGGGCTGTGGGCAACAGGCAGATAGAGTTGGGATGGAGAAATAACTATTAATGGGTATGGGGTTTATTTTTGGGTTAATGAAAATGTTCTAAATTTAGATTGTGGCTGTGGTTACACAACTCTATAAATGTATTAAAAGTCATTGAATAGTACAGTAAATGTGAATTGTGTGGTGTGTGAACTATATCTCTATAAATTTTTTTAAATGATCATTAACCTTTGCCCTTTAAACATCTGTCTCATATGGAAGACAAATGTGTAAAGCAAACATATTTCTAATGTGATGAGTGCAGTAAATTGAAGATATTACTAAGCTTGAAGGTTGACTAGTTGTCTCCCTGAGAGCCCTGGGAACAGATTCTCTGCAGACAGGATTGTCTTTGCTAAGCGTGCAAGTGTGGGGGGATGATACTTTCAGAAATTGAAAAATAGTTCTGTTTAAGTAGAAATACAGTATGAGCATAATACTCAGCCCTTGGTAGACTCTCAAGTTGTAGCTGTCATGATAATTATAATGGGACACGATACTAGTAACTTTAATAATTAAAATGGCATAGTCTGAGGAACTCGTCATTCCTGTACATTAGTGTTTTCTGAAATATGCTCTGAGTAAGGCTTCCCTTCAGATTCTTCTTGATAAAAAGGTGATAAAGTTAATAATAAGTTTGAGGAAAGTGGTATTTTTGGTGCTTAATAGTGTGTGTACTAGATTAAAAGCTCTGAGTAGTCCTATAGTAAAGAAACTTAATTTTTTTTTTTTTTTTTGAGAGCTAAGGGTCCTTTTTTCCGTTCTTTTTTTGGTGAGGAACATTGGCTCTGAGCTAACATCTGTTGCCAGTCTTCTTCTTCTTCTTTTTGTTTCATCCCTAAAGCCTCAGTACGTAGTTGTATACCCTAGTTGTAAGTCATTCTAATTCTCCTGTGTGGGATGCCGCCACAGCGTGCTTGATGAGTGGTGTGTGGGTCCGCGCCCAGGATCTGAACTGCTGAACCCTGGGCTGCCAAAGTAGAGCACACGAACTTAATCACTTGGCCACGGGGCTGGCCCCCAAACTGTTAAATTTTAACTCTAGGTTTCCCAAACTTAGTTTATCCAACATTCTTTTGTTTTCACTACACTTACTAACCTGCTTTGCAATTTGTCTTCCCTGAAACACATTTCAGTAAATGTGGCTCTAATTTATCTTTTGTTGTTTTTAATTTTTTTTCTCCCCGAAGCCCCAGTACACAGTTGTATATCCTAGTTGTAAGTTCTTCTTCTTCTGCATGGAATGCTCCCTCAGCATGGCTTGATGAGTGGTGTGTAGGTCCATGCTTAGGATCCGAACTGGTGAACCCTGGGCTGCTGAAGCAGAGTATGTGAGCTTAACCACTATGCCACTGGCCGGCCCCTCTAATTTATCTTTTTACCAGCTAATTTGAAGGTAGTATAAAATTCCCAGGCTTTACTTATTTGGATCCTTAGTAACTTTACAAGAACAATACCTTCAGTTGTGATAGTCAACTTTTCTCTTTCAAAAAGCCCTGCATGACACTGTGCTTTTGAAGAAAGGAAAAAAATATTTTCCTGAAGGAACTCTTGTGCTTTGTTTTATTAGGTAAGACAATGGGAGCCATATAACCAATAGGCTTTTCTTTTAACGTTGGTTAGCATGAAGTTCAAAACAAAGATCTGTGTTCAACTAATCAACCCAGCCTAGGTCATCTGAAATAATTTTCTTTCTGAAACTAGCACAACTGTCTTCTTAGTTATCCAGTTTCTTAGTTTTACTGAATAGCTTTGGTTTTTGTCTTATCTCTGCCTTTCTCTTAGTTTACTTTAAATCCTTTTTTGAAAGTGGGTGAGCTATACATTTATATAATTGCTTAGAATGAGAAAAAGATTCATGTCAGTTAACTTATATAAGAATCTTTTGTGGTTATGTTTGGGAGATTGTATTTAAATGACCTCCAATTTACCTTAATTATTCATTTAAAAATATTCCGAGGAATTTCTATTGTACTTTTACATTGTATGAGGTATTTTTTTTCTTTACCCTGTTAGGCGGATTTACATAGCATGTGTTTAGACGCTGACCAATGGAAAAAATATCCTTTATCATTAAAATTTGATTGTATATTGATATTTTTGGATGATTTACAATGGTTAATTGCAGTATTCCTCATGGTCTTCTGATTTTTATTTCTAAAAGTGTTAATTGGAATTATAAAATATAAATTATTTGGGTCTCTGAGTCTTTGTCATTTGTCACAACAGCAGCATTATGACTGCATATAATTATGAGAGATAGTCAAAGGGAAAGTCTTTTTTTCAGTGGTGTGTTTACTGGAATGCTTTATTTCTGTTTGGATGTTAGTTTGGAAATCAAGGTGTTTGATTCTATGGAAAGAGAATTATTTTTATCTTGTTGGTGTTTTAACATTGATGCCAAAGAGAACAATCTGCCTATAACTCATTTTGCCATTGCAACAATGTCCCAAAACCCAGTGACAACAATTATTTATTACCTATTTGTGTATTATTTGGCTGGGCTTACTCTGCTTCTCATTGCAGATGTGTGGGTAGGCTGGGGTGGCTCTACGCCACTTGACTTTCCTCTTTATTTTATGGGACTCTTTAGGGAATGTTCATTTTGGTGATGGCAGAGTCTCAAAAGGACCTCTTAAGACCTTGGTGTGTAACTGGCACATTTTACCACTTCTGCCAATTTTTCATCGGCCAAAGAAATTTCATGTGGCCAATGTGAAATCAAGAGGCAGAGAAGTACACCACCCGCAGTGAAGCCATGGCAATGCTATGGATGAAGACATGGAACCCATTTTGTAATCTACCACAATTTGAGAGTTCACAGGAGATAGATAGGGGGTACTGCACAGTGACATAAGTGATTGAATATTAACTAAATTCTCCTAATCGTCATCCCCTAATATCTCAGTTTTTTTCAGTTGAATATATATTGATTAACTGCTCTGACATAGAACAAATTAATGTTAGGATTGTTTAAAGCTTAAAATAAAAGCATTGCACATGTACACATGTGCATATATATATTTATGTATGAATGTGGTAGAGAATTAAAGAAAATATTTTGTTTTCACTCTGTGTACATAAAGGAATAGATTGAAGAAATTGGATATTTTAGGTTATCATTAATTCCGTACTAAGAGCATGAATTTTAGGTCTTAAAAATGTATATTCTCTCGACTTATTTTATAAATTAGAATCTGAGATATTTGTGACATAGCCTTTTCATTATTACTGATGTGTTTAAATATGTCAACAATTTTAGTAAAGAAGGCTTTCTGTAATGGCTACCTCTGTTAGTATTTGAAAATATGTTTTTCATCTTATGCTTTCAAGTTGCTATACTTGCCTGAATATAGTGTCTGAATATAAGGCAAATCCCCTGGATGAGAAGATTGAAAAGAGTTTTTACCTACTTGAGAGTGAAAACTGTTAGGGATTTGGATGTCACAAAATGTCTGTGCACAATATTAGTTTCATTATACGTATTTAATATTATATAAATAATATTGTTAGAAATAAATTTTCCCATTTAAATTTCATGAATCTTCTCAAGTTGTTCACATGCACCTGACTTTAGTGTCTTTATCAGTGTTAGAGCTATTTTTAAGATATCAAACACAGTTTTCCAGGGTATATGATCTTTATTCATGCTTGATTGTTTGAGGTACAGTGTAATTTAATGAAATAATTAGAAATTTTTACCAAGCCCTAAGTACCTGTTCATTATTTATGATATCTACATGATAAACTTTGACCTATTTCTTTTTTAATTAAAAAAAATTTTTTTTACAGAAACATCTAATATTTCGAATTGTAAAGCAATTCTCCCAGGAATAATTACTAAACCTGTATTGAATTTCCTCGTTGCTTCTTTCTCTTTATTTTTTAAATCTTGATTTTGTCAGGTGACCTTTATAAGCTTCCAGAACTAGTATTGTGTGAAGTTTATTCAGGCTAGTGTATGTTTCCCAAATTCTACTTTTTGATTCAAGGTAAAATATCTCGGTAGAGTGGCCGGTGTGCCCTGTAACATGAAAACCTTTGTTAGGATTCTAATATGAGGCAACTTTGTTTTTCTGAATGATGATTTTGTGAAAAAAGGAAGTTTGATTTATGTTTGGGCAAAAGGCACACCTAAGTTCATTTTTGATCACCTAAGATAAATTTAAAATATTTCCATCTTCTCAAATATGCATCATTTTTGTTCCTTTGGTGTGTCTTATCTTTAACGACTTTCAAGAGATTAGTTGATCAAACATAATAGTTGTTGCATGCATAATGTATTTAGAACTTCCACTAAAAGAAACGGTATAATTTCCATTGAATTTCTGCAGGGACCACATGAATTTTATGAGATTTGTCATGGCCATATGACACCATTTATACTTTTTCTGAAGAATTATTTCCAAAGACAAGGTAAAAACCCTAATTTTGTGTGCCTTGTATATTTAAGGAGTTTTCAAAAGTACTAGACTTTAACCTTAATATGTTTAAATATATTATCAATGTTGCTCAATATGCAGTTTTTTCTTGCTTACCTGAGAGTTGTGGTTGATAAGAAGGCTTATATCCTAAGAGGTATAAAGATTAAAAAAATTATAGAAAATATTTTAAGACCTAGTCCTATTAAAGTCATGCTAGATGTTACTACAGTTAGCCACAGCAATTGTTAATTGATTATATTTGACAGGACAAAGTTCAGTTTAAACATTCTCCATTCGTGAACAATTACAAAAAAACAAAAGTAACAGAATATGTTAGGTTATTTTTGTGACATTGTAAAATAGAATTGAAAGCTGATACAAATGAAACAGACATAAGGTCTTATATAAGAAAATCCTTTATTTAAATTATTCATGATTTAGTATGGTTTTATTAAAACTAAGTGGCATTTAAAATAAAATGATAATGTTAGGGGTTCTGTTGTGGAGCTCTTTCGTATTGTATGTATTTAATTCACTTCAAAAAATATTACGTTAATCAGAAGAATATAAATTCTCTTGAGGAAATGTACTGGTCTTCAAATAATTATATATATGTCAAGGAAAGCTTTAATTATAGCTGACGTCTTGTCTGCCAAACACTTAATAGGGGATATTTCTATTCAAATTAATCTAATTAAGATGAATTTTTTTCTTTTAATAGATACATTTATTCTATTTACATTTATTGTTCTGATATGTTTGGTCTTTTCTCAGTTAAAAATAGTTTTCCTTCTATCTTTTTTTACTGGTTCCTGCTTTTTCTAAATTTTTCCCTCCCTTTCTTTTTTTTTTCTTTTTAATTTTGCCTGAAGAACTTTTCTTGCAGGGTAGGTCTGCTGGTGATGAATTCCCTTAGTTTCTGTTTGTCTAAGAAAGTTTTTATTTCTTCTTTACTTTTGAAGGATGATTTCTCTGGATGTAGAATCCTAGGTTAGTGTATTTTTTTTTTCAACTCTTTAAATATTTCACTTCATTCTCTTAGTGCATGGTTTCTGAGAAAATGGTAATTCTTTTTTTTTTGAGAAAGATTAGCCCTGCACTAACTACTGCCAGTCCTCCTCTTTTTGCTGAGGAAGACTGGCCCTGGGCTAACATCCATGCCCATCTTCCTCTGCTTTATATGTGGGATGCCTACCACAGCATGGCATGCCAAGTGGTGCCATGTCCGCACCTCGGATCCGAACCGGTGAACCCTGGGCTGCTGAGAAGTGGAATGTGCGAACTTATCAGCTGCGCCACCGGGCCGGCCCTGAAAATGGTAATTCTTATACAGATAAGGTATTTTTTCCCCTCTTTTTTCAGGATTTTATTGTTTTTTTGTTTGCTTTTGCTTTGTTTTTTTTTTTGATTTATGCTTTTTAGTTTCAATATGATATGCCTGGGGGGGGTGTATGTGTGTGTGTGTATGTATGTGTTTTATTCTTCTTGGCATCCACTGAGTTTCCTGGATCTGTAGCTTCTTGTTTGTCATTAGATTTGTAATGTTTTGGCCATTATTGCTTCAAATATTTCTCAACTTCGTTCTCTCTTCTCCCTCTGGTGTTCCACTTATGTGCCTGTTCGACCTGTTGATGTATTTCACATTTCTCAGATACGCTGTTCTTTTTTTATTTTTATGATCTTTTTCCCTTTGCCTATCGGTTTGGGAAGTTTCTGTAGAATAATCTTCAAGTTCACTGATTTTTTTTGTAGTTCTGTTGAATCTACTTATGAACCCATTACAGGATTCTTCATTTCCTTGACAGTGATTTCAATTTCCTTTTTTATCATTTCACTTTGGTTCTTAGAATTTCCAACTCTGCTTACATTACTCATCTGTTCTTTCAAATTGTCTACTTTTTCGATGAGTTCTTAACATATTAGTCAGTTATTTTTAATTCCCTCTCTGATAATTCCAAAATCCACGTTATATGCATGTTTGTTTCTGATGATTGCTTTGTTTCTTCTGTTTTTTTTTTTTTCCTTTTGGCATGCCTTGTAATTTTTTGTTGACAGCCAGACTTGTCTTATTTGGTAATAGTTACTGAGATAAATGGATCTTTAATAGAAGGATTTGTGTCAGTATGGTTGAGAGTGGACCTTTGTTTAACGTTTGTTTTATCAATGGATGCCAGACACTTCAGATTTCTCTACTGTCCTTATTTTTGTCTCATCTTGAATTTGGCCTTCACTAAGTACTATTCCTGAGAGTAAGTCTGTTTCTTGGAGCTCTTTAAGCTGTAATCTGTTGCTGTGATAGTGGTTACTGAATCTGTCTTCCTTTTTAGTTTAAGCATTAATAGCCATAGATTTCTGTCTGAGCACTACTTTTGCTCCATCCCATAAGTTTTGGTATTGAGTTTTCATTTTTGTTCATCTTGAAGTATTTTCTAATTTTTCTTGTAGTTTCTTCTGTAAGCATTTGGCTTTATGGGAGTGTGTTGATTAATTTCAACATATTTGTGAATTTTCCAAATTTCTATCTTTTATTGATTTCTAATTTTATTTCATTGTGGTTGGAGAAGATACTTTGTATAATGTCAGTTGTTTGAAATTTATTTAAACTCATTTAGTGTCCTAGAATGTTGTCTATTTTGAGGAATGTTCTATGTGATCTTGAGGAGAAAGGACATTCTTTTGTTGTTGGTTCGATTGTTCTATAGCTATCTGTTAGGTCTAGTTGGTTTGTAACGTTGTTAAAGTCTTATATTTTCTTCTTTCTAGATCTAACTATTATTGTAAGAGGAATATTGAAGTCTCCAGTTGTGACTTTTGAATTGTTTATTTTTCCCTTTAATACTACCAGTTTTTCCTTCATGTATTTACATGCTCTGTTTTTAGGTGCATATGTGTTTATAGTTGTTATATCTTCTTAGTAAATTGACTCTTTGGTCAATAGAAAATGACATTCTTTGTCTTTAGCAACAAATTTTTTCTGATATTAGTTTAGCCCCTCTGGCTACCTTTGGCTTACTGTTTGAGATTTTCTTAAATGCCTCGAACTGAAAAATCTCCTAAGACTTTGCCAAGGTTCTGTGTTTATGTTGTGGTATGTCTTCATTACTCAGATAGGCAAGTTACAACTCAACCCTATCCTTCACTTCCTGCTTATATTGACCTTCAAGTTCAGCCAGAGGTGAGAGCTTTAGGCCTTCTGAGGGTTTTCTGAGCATGGGAAGTGTCCTACACATTTGTGTGATTTTTTAGGTTACCAGAAATGTGTCAGAGCTTTCAAAGCCCCTGTGGACATCTCATTCCTCAAGTTTTCTTTCAATCTTTTTGGTTAGTTTATGGTTTGTTCCAAAGGTTATCCATCTCAGTGTTTATGTTGAATCACTTGATTGTAAAATATGTTTTCTACAAATACTCCAGTCTTCTGCTGGGAGAAACTTTTGTACTATCTGAGTTTTGAGTCATGTGACATAAAGATAAGCTTTTCAAGTGAGGTCTTCAAGAATACCACTGAACAGTCAGATAGTTACTGGTCTTGGGAATGAGCTTTGGAATGAGCTTAAACTTTATTCTGCTGCTTCCGTTACTGGGAATGACAGCTGTTATTTTCCAAAGCTACCTCTGAGTTTAGGAGCAGGAGATGGTATTAGGATAAGTTAAAACACCATAAAGATCCCTATTCTTACTGAGATACAGCCAATTTTCTTGCATAGATGCTCCTCTGTTGCTGGAGTATCTAGTTAATTTCCAGAATTCTGAAAAAATTGACTATGATGGTTTTTTACCAATGTTTCATTGTTTTTAGAGAGGGTCAGAATTTCAAAGATACTGTGTTTGCCATTTTCACTGATATCACTCCCGTTTGCTAATATACATTTTTTTAAAGGAATATATGTTCATCAAGGATATGGGTTTGTAATTTTTGTTTCTAATGCTGTCGTTTTTCTTTGGTATCAAGGTAACTCTGACCTCAGATAATGAGTTCTGAAGTATTTTTTCCTCTATATTCTGAGTTTGTGAAGTAATGTTATTTTTGTAAATGTGTACTAGTCACATTGGTTATTTTTTATTTTTTATTCTTCTATGTGTTTGTTAATTTACTTTCTAATGGGTACGTCCATTATTGAGAATTGTTGTATTAAAATCTCCTACTATTGTTGTTGAGTTGTATTTTTCTCCTCTTAATGGTCTCATCTGTTTTATCTCATCTGTTTTGATATACACATTTATATCTTTGTTATATATTGACCCTTTCATCAAAATAAAATGTCGCTGTTTGTTTCTAATAATACTTCTTCTCTCGAAGTCTAATTTGTTTGATATTAATATGGGTACTCTAGCTCTCTTGTTACTTCTGTTTGTATGATATATCTAATTCCATCCTCTTACTTTCAGAGTTTTGTATCTTTGAATCTGAGGTTTGTCTTTTGTATACAGAATATTCTTGAATCTTGTTTATTTTTCTAGTTCGATGTTTCCTACCTTTTGGATGGGTTGTTTACTGTGTTTACATTTAATATGATTATTTATAGTAGTGAGTTTACACATACAATTTTTTTGTTTCTGCTTGTCTTGTGTCTTTTTTATTCCTTACGTTCCCATTTATTGCCCTGTTTTGTGTTAAACAGATAATTTTATTGTTTCATTTTGAATCTTCTCTTGATTTTTACTATGTTTTTAATAGTTATTTTCTTAGTGGTCATTCTAGGAATTTCAGTATGCATCTTAACTCATCACAATGTACTTCAGAATAATATTTATTCAGTTCTAATAAATATAGAAACTTTTTCTTTAATCTTTTTCTCCACCATCCTTTTGTTCTATTATTGTTAGATATATTACATCTATTTGTTGTAAACCCAACAATATTTTGTTATAATTATTGCATATTCATTCTTATATCTTTTATGGAAGTTAAGAGAAGTGTTGGGATAAAAGTTTTTGTAGAGTCTTTTATATTTACCCATATTTTTACCGTATCTTGCACTTTTCATTTTTTTATGTCTGGTTTTTTTTTGTTTCACATCTGCTCCATTTAGATGCAACTGCTTCCTTCAGTATTTCTTTTAAGATTGATCTACTAGCCATGAATTTTCTATGTCTTTATATTAACTTCACTTTTTAAGCATAGTTTTGCTGGATATAGAATTCATGATTGACAGTTTTAATTTTCTTTGAGTGCTTTTAATATGTTATCTAGCTGCCTTCTTGCCTTTGTTATTTTTGATAAGTCAGCTTTTAATGTTTTTGGTGCTCCTACGTATGTGGAAAGTAACTTTTCTCTTAATGATTTTAAGATTTTCTCATTATCATTGGCTTTTAACAGTTTGACCATGATGTCCCTATGTGTACATGTCTTTGTATTTATCTTACTTTGCAGTCATTGATGTCCTTGGGTTCATCTGTTTCCTAAAGGAGTTTCAGCCATTCCTTCAAATATCTATTCTTCTCTTTTTTTCTCTTCTTTTTTTTTAATGAAAAATTTTTTTTTGGAGAGGAAGGTTGGCCCTGAGCTAACTTCCATTGCCAATCTTCCTCTTTTTGAGAGGAGGATTGTCCCTGAGCTAACATCTGTGCTAGTCTTCTTCTGTTTTGTCTGTTTGTGGGATGCCACCACAGCATGGCTTGATGGGTGGTGTATAGGTCCGTGCCCAGGATCTGAACCTGCAAACCCTGGGCTCCTGAAGCAGAATGTGCAAACTTAAATCACGATACCACAAGGCCGGTCCCTCTCTTCTCTTTTTTGAGACTCTTAATCACATGCATTTTTGTACATTTGATTTTGTCCTACACATCTGTGGGGCTGTGTTCATTTTTCTTTTTTCTCTTGGTTCTTCAGAATGAGTCATCTTCATTTTTACTACCTTCAATTTCACTAGTTCTTTATTCTGCTATCTCAAACCTGCTATTGAGTGCCTTTAGTGAATTTTTAATTTTAGTTATTTTGCTTTTAAATTCAAGTATTTCCATTTACCCTTTTTTATAATGTCCATCTTTTTGTTGAGCTTCTGCCTTCATTGAATTATTGTTATCATACTTTTCTTTAATTCTTTAAATATGGTTTATTTTAGTTCCTTGAAGATATTTATAATTGCTGCTTTGATGTCTTTTCTGCTAAATCTAATATCTGGCATGCTGAGAGACTTTCTATTGACTGCTCTTTTTTTTTTTTTGTATTGGTCATTCTTTCTCATTCGTTGCACGTCTAGTGCTTGATTTTTGAATACTGAACTTTTTAGAGTATGTACTGTAACAAGTCTGCATTTTCATGTTTTCCCCATAGGAAATGTTGAATTGTTTGTCAAGTGTATTTCCCTCAAAATATGGGAATTCTTGTATCTCTTCTCATTTTTTTTTCTTATTTTTATGTAAAAGCCTAAAGATCATCTCTTTACCTGCATTGGTTTTTTTTTTCCCTGCTTTTTCTCCCCAAATTCCCCAAGTACATAGTTGTATATTTTAGTTGTGGCGTGTGGGCCATCACCTCAATGTGGCCTAACAGGCGGTGCCATGTCTGTGCCCAGGATCCAAACTGGCGAAACCCTGGGCCATAGAAGTGGAGCGTGCGAACTTAACCACTCAGCCCTGGGGCTGGCCCCATACCTACATTGTTTATTGTGGAGTCAAGTTTGGTTTAAGGTCATGCTGAAACATTTTGAGGTAGTAAGACTTCTGCTCATTGCTGATGGATCTCTTTGTAGGTGGAGAGTATTTCCTGTTCTGGCTGTTTTTAAGTCTGCTTTGTTTTTTTACTTCTTTGGTCGTATCTTGTGTCTCTGCTGTGCGTGTACACCTCTGGTCAACCTAGGATATGTGAGAACTTGTCAGCCCCTATTTGGCTGTCTTACCTCCTAGAACTTTCTCTTAAACCTCTTGCTAGTTTCTCTGTTTTAAACACAGTCACAACCTGAAGTGTGCTGAGTTTCTGGTCATTCTTGTTCTAGTGCCACTAAGATCTCCACTTTACCTGGCAGTGCTCCAAGTTACAGGAACTCACTTTAGCAACAGCAGAAAAGCTGGTGGTTTTCCCAACTCCTTTTGCCCTGCTTGAACTTCTACAGTGACAGGGCTTTGGTGGATGGAAGCATATCTGTGTAAAATATCACAGCCTCATGATGTTTTTCCATTGAAGTTCTGTATTTTTCACAAATATATGCTTCTCGGTTTGTTCTGTTCTTTTGTTTGATTTCCACAGTGCTGAAATGGTTGTTTTTGACAGTTTTGTCTAGTTTGTAAGAGGATTTGTGGACTTCTTCACTCTCATTCCTGACATGAATTTCTGGTATCATTGTTTCTTCTCCTTTTTTTTATATACCTCTTAACTCTTCTGTCAGTTTTTATCCTTGTTCTTGCTATATTCTCTTTTGTGGATAGCAGCCATGCTTTAAATGTTCTGAATGTTTAAATGTTTTAAAACTCAAGTCGGGTGATGGATGTTTTCGCTGAAAGCTCTCAGTATTTTCTTGTCTCACTCTTAATACAAGGCAAAAAGACTTACAGTGTCCATTGAGGCCTTCCGTGATCTTTCTCCTGTTCCCTTTCTGATCTTTTCTCCCCTCATTCAGCTGCTCTTACTACTGTAGTTTTCTTGCAGTTCCTCTGAAATACCCAGGATGTTCCTGTTCCAGTCCCCTTGTGCTTGCTTTTTCCTCTGTCTGGGAGTTTGCTTTTCCTTTATGTTCACATAGCCCACATCCTCAGTGTTTGACCCTCTGCTGAAATGTTACCTTCTTAGTGAACCCGTCCCTCACCACCTTATAAAATCACAGATTCCTAACCAACATTTTCCTTCACATGCACCAAATATCACTACCTATTTTTTCTCCATAGCACTTTATACCATCTAAAATATTATATATTGACTTATCTATTCATTGCTTGTCTACTCAACTATAACATAAGCTTCAATACTGTAGAGATTTTATTTTGTTCTCTGTATCTCCAGTGTCAAAACTGTGTTTTCTGCAAGATAGGTAATCATTAAATATTTCTTGACTAAATGAATGAGCACAAGGTATCTGCATTATGACTTTTCATTCCAGGTGGAAAGACTTGGAAGGACAATTTATAAGACATTGCCCTTTTATAGTTTACGTATGGATTTAGTGAGAGAATTGTAATGTGGTATGTAGAACAGTAGAGGTACATGCAAAATGTTATGTTTTCAAGGATGAATGTGGCTAATTTTGCTGGCAGAAGTCTGTGTTTCACTGAGGAAGAGACCTTTAAGTGAGGCAAAGGAGGAGGAGAAACCTGCTGGGAGATAAAGGGGGGTGAGGAAGGAATTGTGAAAGTGCCTGTGTCCAAGAAATGTTGGTTTTATTGTGGGCATCATTGAGTGGGATGTGGAAGAGTGTAAGAAGATATAGATGGATAAGGAGATGGAGGTCATGTCATTCAGGATGGTGGATACCATATTGAGGAGCTTAGACTTCAGTGCCAACACGGCTCTTAAGCAGGTGACTGACTGAATTTTATGTTTTGGGAAGAAAATTATTTGGACAGATGGAGGTTGGGTCAGATTAGGGATAACTGCAAGATAATGCGTTTTAGAAGACTTCTGGACTAGTTGAAATGAGAGATGATGTCATTTTAATCTATTATTGGCAGTGTGGATGAAAAAGAGAGGAAGGATTTTGCATGTATAATTGAGATAGAACTCATAGGATCTGGAAGTTAAAGAGAAGGATGGGTAAAAGATTTAGTTATTTATTCAATAAAATACACGCACTGTGTATTTTAGGTGCTAGGAATATGCAACTGAAGGAAACCTCCATCCCTGCCCTCACAGAGTTTATAGCCTAGAAGGAGAGACAGAATAATTAAAATACAGTCGTCCCCTCTTATTGGTAGGGGATATGTTCCAAGATCCCCAGTGGATGCCTGAAACCGCAGACAGTGCCAAACTCTATATATTCTATGATTTTTTCCTATGTGTACATACCTGTGATAAAGTTTAACGCAAATGGGGCACAATGAGAGATTAATAATAAAATAGAACAATTATAACAATGTACTGTAATGAAAGTTACTGTAGATCTTAGCAACCTCAGCATGTGATTTTTTTTTTTCTTATGAAGTCAAGAACTTTTACCTTTTCACTTAAAGGAAGCACTTGATGGCTTCTCTCAGGCATATCCGAATTGCCAGCATCACTACTCTTGGGTTTGGGGCCATTATTAATTAAAATAAGGGTTACTTGAACACAGACACTGCTATACACACAAAACCAAGAAGGCTACTAAGTGACTAACGGGCAGTGTATACAGCCTGGATATGCTGGACAAAGGGATGATGTATGTCCTGGGTGGAATGGAGCAGGATGGCATGAGATTTCATCCTGCTACTCAGAATGGTGCCCAGCTTAAAACTTATGAATTATTTCTGGAATTTTCCGTGTAATGTTTTCAGACCGTGGTTGACTGAAGGTAACTGAAACCATGGAAAGTGAAACCATGGATAAGGGGGGGACTACCGTATGCAAATAATTGTACAATATATTGGGTTTTAATAAGTATTATGAAGAAAAACAGAACAGTAGATAAAAATATTTTGTGGAAGGGTTTTTTAGTTGTAATAGGATAGTCGTGGAAGGCCTCACTGAGGAGGGGACGTTTGAATGGAGGCCTGAAGGAAGAGTGGGAATGAACCTTGTGGAGGTTGAGATTTAATAATCACAGAGTAAGAAAATAAGTAGAAAGAGAGCCTAATGTGATAATAGCTCTATCATGGTGGAATAAAATCTGTTTGGGAAGGTTCTCCAACTGTTAGGGTAAGAGACATTTTCTACCCAAGACAGTCAAGTGCTGACGTGTTGAGAGAAGAAGAGTAGGGAACATGCTTGAAGGTCTCAGAACTTGTGCCTTTGAAGATGGGATTAGTTGTAGTGCCATTAACTGTGACAGGAAATCCGCATGGAGATGAGTTTGTGGGAAGAGTTTACTCAGTTATCTTGTGCTTGAGTTTGAAAGCCTGTATATGGCTTTTGCTGCTTAGTTTGACAGTTTTCACCTCTCCTTTTTTCTAAGTTCACGTTTTTCTTGATGAAGGTGGTTTTATTTCTTTGAAATGTGGAACATCCGGCTTCTTTACTCTTTCTGGCAGTTTCCAGTGCAGTGGTTTGCACATTCAAAAGAGTGAATGAATGCTTTAGTTACTCATGCTAAGTAGAAATTCCTTATTAGGACTTTTTATTTTGCAGTGAATATGCATATATTAAGATATCTGGAATCCACCTTGATGTTGTGAAAGACTTTGAACTTTGTGCTCCCGGTGGAACAGATTGTCACCTGTTTTCCCACTTTGCTATCTTTATTCATTTCACTAGGGAGAATAGGGAGAGTTGGAAGATGGGAATAAAGTTGGTTATCTTCTTTAATCTGGAGTGTGGGAGAGGAGGAACTCCAGAGACATCATTCTGGAGAATTATATTTGCAAAATCCTTTATAGTTTGTAAACTGTTTATGTACATGTCTAACTTGATTGTTCATTTGAACCTTATCAAAACCTCAGAAGACACACACATTTGATGGTAATAAATACATTTTATAAAAAATTGAAGTTCAAAAAACGTTAGTAATTCATCCAATGTGTTTCTGCTGTTAAGTAAGAACCCCTGAATCCACACTCTGGTCTTTTGTTTTTCATGTTTAGAAGAGAGCATATAGTGGTTCAGAATCAATCTCAAAAGCAAGAATGGAAAGAAGTAAGTAAAGTGTGCTGGAAAGTAGTCTTCCCTCTGGTTACTTTTCAGAGAAGAGTGTTTTATTTTAAGAAATTTTTTTATTAAAAAAATTGTACTTCGGGGCTGGCCTGGTTGTGCAGCAATTAAGTTTGTGTGCTCCATTTCCGCTGCCCCGGGTTCGCTGGTTTGGATCCCAGACATGGACCTAGGCACCGCTGCTCAGGCCATGCTGTGGCAGGCGTGCCACATATAAAGTAGAGAAAATGGGCACGGATGTTAGCTCAGGGCCAATCTTCCTCAGCAAAAAGAGGAGGATCAGCAGCAGATGTTAGTTCAGGGGTCATCTTCCTCAAAAAAAAAAAAATTGTATTTCTTTAGGGACAGGAAAGGATCAGAGATACAAAGATAAATACTGCATGGATCAACGTACTGCCCTTGTTGCCTCTGAGCTCTGGTATAGTTTAGGAAACAGATTTATAAACATATTGTTATACTATGGTGTGAGTAATGATTTAGTTGAGATATAACAATACCTTATATTTGTATAAGCTATTTTTTATTACATCTTGCAGAGTATGTTAATACAGTTGTTCCTACATACCCCCTGTGGCTTCATCTTCTGCTATTCCCCAAGATGTATTCTTTGCTCCAGCTATCAAAATTATTTTGCTCTTTTAAAAGTTAAGCACTTCTTTACTGTCACAAATTTATTGGGTCATCATCTCTTACCAAATGCCTTCCCATACTCTTAATTCTTCGGCTCTGCTCTACCACTTATAATATTGTCCTTCAAGTATAAGTGTTGTCTCTGCCCTATTGTATTGTAAGGATTTTGAGGCTTGAGAAGGTGTCCTTTTTGATTTTTCATCCCCACTGCCTAGTTCATTGCTTAGCAAGTGGTAGTTTCTTAAGTTTGTTGAATGAATTGTATCATTTAACTGTAGCTTTACTACATTCCTCTGAGATTGATATGATCGTCCCTGTTTTATAGATAAGCACACAACTCTGGTGTGGAGTTACTTATTCAAAGCCTCACAGTTGGTAAGCGTCAGAGCCTGGATGCCACGTGTGTTCATGTGCTCTAGCTGAGATGGTCCACTGTTGAAGGATATCTGGCTCTGTGGAGGTGACAGGGAGGATGTCCCTGCCTGGCTCTGCTGCTTTTGTCTACCCTTTGAGTGCCTTAAACTTACTGAAGAGAGTAATGGAGAAAATAAAAATGTCTCGGTATCGTTACAAGTTTGCAGTAGTTAGACTGAATGTTTTTCCGCTTGATATTTAGACATTTCCAAGCCCCTAATTTAGACTTAATAATGTCTTAATAATTTGAGCTTAATAATTAAATTTTAGTTGTCAAACAAAACATCACTGTAGTGGGAAACCTTTCCAGTAAAAGGATCAGTGCAATGATTTTGAAGAAACTATTTAGCCTCATTTATTACTCTTATGTCATTTAATGAGAAGGTAATTCCTTTTTCCTTCCTCAGCATAGGCTTAATTTTCTTGACAAAGTTAGCAAACGAAAGAAAAAAAGTTGGCTGGTGAACTTTTCTCCCATTTTTCTTCATCACAACAATTAAAAAATGTTTATAAAAACTGGCTCATTTAGTGATGTAGCTAATAAATTCATCTGTTTGGATGAGGAAGTTATTGCAAAGGATTGGACTAGGACTGTGACACAGCTGGGTCAGGTCTTGGCACTAATTCTCATCTTGGTGACTTCCAGTGTAGCTCAGTTAAGACTTACACGCATCCCTTACTGAGAGAGCAGATACCAATTGTGATGTTTTATTTGACTATCTAGTCAGCTTGGTAAGAAATTCTTTTATTGTTCAGATGATCTGTATAGGTCATCTATGTGAAGATTTTCAGCAGTTTTTTGTTTTTTATAAAGTAGGAGGATTCTATGAATATCTTTGTACCACTGCTCCCCAAGAAAATGGTAAAAGCTATTAAATATTCTTATGCAGTTAATATTAATTCAGTATTTTATTGGTTCAGTTAGAATATGGGGATAAAAGATAATGATCTGCATTATGAAAAAGACCTAAATATTAGTAAAAACATTGACTTATTAAGCATACTTGTAGGTTTTAAAATGACATATTATGATTGCCATTTAATCAACAATGCTACTAGAAAGCTGTCACTTAGCTTGATGTTTTTCTAAATATGTTAACATTTTTTTAAGGCACACTGATTTCTGATAGGAATAAATTGAAGGTGCAGTGACCGTGGCAGGTTTGGCCATGGTTTTTTAGGTAAACCACAACTAATTCATAAAGTGCTGTGGACCCTTTAATACCTACCAAAAGTGGGCAGGCTGTCAGTTTGGAAGATTCCATCTAAAACATGTTCCTTCACTTGGCCCTTGAAAAACCCTACCACAGTACCCTGCATAGAATTTAGTTTATTTACTGAGAAGAAGGAAGGGTTGAGTCAACTCACAGGAGATAAATCTGTGTTGGTGTTACAGCCACACACCATCTCCCTCATTTAGTCTATTTTACTAGTTAAAATGTAAATTTTACTAATGAAGCCAAGAGGCCTCATTCAGAGATATTTTAGACTTCTTTTTGATGAAGAAAAACAGTACTTTTGTTAGGAATGACAAATTAGTTTAGTCACTGAATAACTAAGTTCAGAACTTTTAGAAGGAGATTAAGTTCTTTATTTAACATCTATTAAGACATGAGAAAAGTAACTGTCCAATGTTAATTTATTATTTAGTAATATTTTTAAAGGTTAATTTACGATGTTAAATTGTACTATCCAGTGTTACCTTTCACTAGATTA
Organism: Equus quagga; assembly: GCF_021613505.1. Classification (NCBI taxonomy): domain Eukaryota; kingdom Metazoa; phylum Chordata; class Mammalia; order Perissodactyla; family Equidae; genus Equus; species Equus quagga. Next base: position 20,147,927 of record NC_060281.1, read on the forward strand.
ACTGATATAAATGAACCTCTTATTTCCAACATCAGTTTTGAATGTCAACATTATGCTGCTTTAATGTTGGGGATCAGTGTAGACAACATCCAGGTTCCAAGCAAGGCCTAGATGAGGCACCAGAGTTACTAGTTTTTACATGGCTTGATTAAAAAAGAGGAGGCTCTTATGTTCTGAAATTTTCTCTTTTAAATGGGCACATTTCCCAGCATAAATATGATACTTCTATACTAATCAGGATGGAGTCTTATCCTGCAATGGGACTTACATTTTGGGCTTTTCACCACATCATTGCTGTTTTCTATGTGGTCAAAAATAGATATAGAGTAAACTAACCCCAAAAGTCAATTACAGGGTTTTATAGTGATGTACTGTGAAAAATTTGGTCGTGTTTTTCATTATACAGAATGTTCTTTCCAAAGACATAAACAGAAAAAGCACATATGTTTGATTTTAAAAATAACTCTGCTTAGCTCTTTAAAATGCTGGAGACGTTTTGGGTACTTTTAAATGATCAGCATTATAATTATATGATAAACCCTGTATCTAAAGGCATGCCTGGTTTGTAATTATTTGTTCAATTGCTCCCTTCAACCTTAAAAAATTTTTTTTATGAGGGATCAACATAGATACTTTGAAAGTATTTCTGATGCACATTTGAATGATCTGGTAAACTCTTCTATTTTCTTATCTCTTCCCGAGAAGCAAATGCTAATATGTATTATATCACTTTTGGAGCATGCGTGCTAATTTGCAAGTAATAGATTATAGAAAGTATGGAAAATGAAAACCATTTGTCCATTTTGAAGTAGTACTATGCTTAAAATATGATTTGTGAAATCTAATTGCTAGTAAAATTGCTACAGTAGTATGAAATAATACTTACAATTATTTTAAATTAAACTTTGCATTCTTAAGGAAAGCTTATCTAAGCCTCACAAAACTGTAAAGTGAATGAAAAATTTTGTTATAATGATATATTATTGGAAGAGACACTTTGAAACCGAATAATGATATATTATTGGAAGAGACACTTTGAAACCGAATAATTTAAAATGCTATTTTTTATTAATGATTTTTTGTCATTTTCCAACTTTCAAGCTGTAGTTAATTTATATTTTGGCTGTTGGAGATGTGCGAATAAATGTTCTTTATTTAATGTTTTGCTCCTGTATGCAAGGCTTAATTTTCCATAGCCAGATTTCAGTCTAATGCAAGTTTTGGTTTCTTTGCTTTATTGAAATGGTTGCTTTCTTTGTTGTCTAAGTCTTTTACTGACTGGCTGACATTATAGTTATCCATTTACTCGTATTTATACAAATAACACTAGCATAACTAGTAACTGAATGGTAACTCTTTTTTAACTTGGTAACTTCTCTTATTTTTGAGAAGTATAAACAAGAAAATCATAAATTTTTTTTTTTCCATATACACCTGTTGCAGACAATTTTTATTTGACTGATTAGGAGCCATTCTTACCTTCTTTCTTTCTGGAAGAGCCTTGAGTTTGCACAGAAATCGTGAATAATCTAAGCCAGTTATTCATATCAGTAATTGATTTAGGAAGAGTCATGTGACCCAAAGCTAGTCTATGAGATAGAATTCTGAATGGCTTCTGGTAAGTATCCCTCACTGTTAAAATACATTACATGGAAAAGTCTGCTTCTCTTCCACTGAATGAGATGCATGGACTGCTGCAGCATTATAGTGTAAGATTCTGGGCTCTGGAGCCAGGCTTCCCGTGTTAGAATCCCAGCTTTTCCTTTGCTAGCTTTGTGACTGGGCAGTTTGTTTAATCTCTCTGTACCTCAGGTTTTTTTCTTTTAGAAATAGGGCTGATATACACACGGAACATTAGTCGTTAGAGAAAAATCATTAACATCATTAGTAATTAGGGAAATGCAAATCAAAACTATAGTGAGATACCACTTCACACTAGGATAGCTAGAATGAAAAAGTCAGATAACAACTAGTGTTGGTGAGGATGTTGAGAAATCAGAACCCTCATAAACTGCTGGTAGGAATGTAAAACAGTCCACTTGCTTTGGAAAACAGTAAGATAGTTCCTCAAAATGATTAAACATAGGGTTAACCATGTGACCCAGCAATTCTATCCCTAGGTATATATACCTAAGAGAACAGAAAACATACGTCAACACAGATACTTACACACGAATGTTTATGGCAGCATTATTCATAAGAGCCAAAAGGTGGAAACAACTTGAATGTCCATCAGTGGATGAATATGTAAACAAAATACAATATATCAGTACAGCAGAATATTATTTGGCCACGAAAATGAATGAAGTACTGATACATGGTACAACATGGATGAATCTTGAAAACATTATGGTAAGTGAAAGAAGCCAGTCACAAAGACCACATACTATATTATTCCACTAATATATGACAATCTAGAATAGGGAAGTTTAGAGAGACAGAAAATAGATAAGTGATTGCTTAGAGTTGTGGGCGGCAGTAGGACAGGGGATGGGGAGTGATAACTAAAGGTTACTGGATTTCTTTTTCAGGTGATAAAACGTTCTAAAATTGACTGTAATGATGGTTGCACATATCTGTGAATATGCTATTTATATTATTATTTATTTAAACCATTGAATTTTACACTTTAAATGAGTGAATTATATGGAATGTGAGTTATGTTTCAATAAACCTGTTAAAAAATGGGGCTAATAATAGTAGCTACCTTGTAGGCTGTTGTAGGAATTAAGTTAATGAGCGTAAAGTTCTTAGAACAGTGCTTGGCTCTTAGCAAGCGCTCAAATGATGATAAGTATGCTAAAAATTAATTATAGCCCTGCCAGGAGCTAGTCAGGAAACAGACAATATGCAGAAGAAGCCAGGTCCTGGACTTGGAAAGGACTTAGACTGCCTTGTTTTGGGACTACTTACTTGATAAAATAGGCCCTGTGATTCCAGTCTGTTTCTTGCCACTGAAGGCATCTTACTGATGGAATACTTTTCCCCTGTGATCTTTCTTACTCTTTCTCAGTGCATGTAAGCTATGAACTTCTCTTAACTTTTATACTTAGAGGCTTTAACCCCGTTGACCTTTGCATATGCTAATAATGTCTATATGTTTATTTTTAGTTTGTGTGTCATTACTAGATTAAAATTTCTTTGAGGATATGGGCCATGTTTTAAATTTTAATGTGCTTTATATTGCTTAGCACAGGACTGTGCTTGTTAATAGTAGGTGGTTAATCATTCAATAAGAGAGAAGGAAGTGACTTTTAGGTTTTGTTGGCATAATCTAAAATTTGCTTATTTTTTGAGTCTCATTTCCTTTGCTTCTGTTTTATGCTTGTCAGCGCTTCATGACTGAAGTCTTTCTTTGCGAGTTTAATACAACTTGAGTTCCTATTTCAATTCTGATTAAAGTAGAAAAATGTTTAAGATGCTAGTGGCTACCTGCTGCAGATCTTCACCTCAATTGCCAGAGTAGCCCTTGTTGTTGTTTCCTGCTTATAAATTTAGTACATGCTCATTTAAAGAAAAGATGCAGATGTAAAATAAGTTTTAAAGTACAAAACAGTTTTTTTTTTAGTGCTTACGCTTAATTTTGGTTGTGAGTTGGAGATGGCATGGGGGCAGATGGAGAAGTGGAGTAACTAAAATTTAAAAATTGACTGCTTATTTAGGCTGTTTTCTGGGAGTGCATTTCATACTGCCCAGTAGTGCTTGGTCACTAGGAAATCAGTAAATTATCCTTGAGTATAAAATATGTTTGTGCCATCTAGATCTCCATTCTTGCTTCAAACAGACTAATTCTTTGTGAATTATCTGTTATTTCTTACTCATTTTAAAACATAGAGATATTTGTATTTATTGAGTTACAAGAACTCTATATATTAAGGGAGGGCCTTTAAACATTTGTTTTTTGTTGCAAAATTTTTTTGTTATTTGAAATAATAAATTTACATGTTTATAGTATTTACTATTTTCATTCAGAAGTTTTAAAACCTACCTAAGTCACACATAAGTCTTATTTGTGGTTTTCTAGCTTTGGTATCATGATTGGTAAATACTTTTGGTAGGATTAGTATTAAGACACCCTGTTATAGCTGATATCAATAGCTCTTTGAAGATGGTAGGCTCACATGTTGGCATTTTTGGTCTGCTTTAATCCTTATTAGACCTAGAACTCACTTCTCCCAGGAATAATCCATAGGATTTAGAATGTTTTCTTTCTTGGCTTGTTTCCCTGTGTTTTGATACATTATCCTGATTTTCTTCTCTTTCTTAACAACCCCAACCCTACTAGCTAATGTCCACTTAGCACTAAATAAGACTGGCATATTATAGGACTGTAGAAAATATTTTTGAATGAATGAATAAGCTTCATAAACTGGTGTAGGCGTCACCTCTTCTGGTGTACCTTTTCTTACGGCACCCCTTTCTTTTTTGGGTGCCTGTTTGTGTTATACCTTAGAACTTTTAATCCTTTCTAATTTACATGTTTAGGTGTCTCTGCCATTTCCAGGTGTGAAATTCTTCTTGAGAGAACTTTTAAGCACCAGAACAGTACTTGTCATATGGTGGGAAATGAGTAAATGCTGAACTGAACAAATTAAGCAAAAGGACAGCATAGAGACAAATGGCAAATGTCTTTTTTTCCTTGAATCTGTGTTGTTTCATTATTTTGGTAGAAACATTAGGGGCTTCATAGCATCAGAAATGTATTCAAGTGAAAGTATAAAATTTCATTTTAAAATTGTGTATAAATCAGAAATAGACCAACGTCTACTGTAGAATTCAATAAGGAGCTTCCTCTCCTTATTAACTGTGATATTGGGCAAATTACTTAACCTTTCTCAGCATGATTTCCTGTCTCTAAAATGGAACTAATGTTGATGAGGATTGAAGGAGATGTGTATAGTACAATATGTGGCACATGGTTGAGAATCCATAAATATTTACATGTTGTTGTAATCCATTCTCCTTTTAATTTGGGACATAGAGCTAAATTTGAGCATACCTCTTCATCTTCCAGTCAGCTGGATTTTTTTCCTCATTTCTACTCCCTACTGCCCTTATGCGATCTTTTCTTTATTTAAATATGGTTTATTGATATATAACATTTGAGATAATGGCCTCATTATGTTCTCCTCTGGATGATCTTTATTATCTTGAGGACCTGTTCTTTCACTCTTAAGAACAGTTAATATCTAAACCTTTGGAGACCATATAGACTAGTGAAAGAAACTGAAATTTATCATCAGGGTAATTCATTCCATTAATCTGGCTTTTCTCAATGGTAAAATGAAGCTAGAACTGGCTTTATTTTACCAGTTCTAGCTTCATTTTACCAGTATGTGAGATATGTGAAAGTACTTTGATCGTAGAGAAGTAATTTTTATAAATATCAGATAGTGATATTTTATTGAAGCATATCATTTTCTACTTGAAAAGGTCATCTTTTCTATCACATCTATCTTTTCATTTTAATTTCCCAATTTTAGTTTACTCTTTCTTAAAAGAGGATTTTTTTAGGACTTGAAAATTCTGTCACTATGTTGTACTCTGATTGAAACTGACAGGCATGAGTTTCTTTATGTGAACTGTGCATGGGGATGACCCACAGCAAATTTTTAATCCCACTCTGGCTTTCTGCTGGCATTAAGCACTTTTCTTGGCAGCTTTCCTTTGTAGTAAGTTAGAACACACTTAAAGAAGAGACTAATTTCAGCATTGGTTTTAGAAAAATGTAATTTAGATGTTAACTGTTGTTGAAAGATAAGTGTGAATTCTAAAGCCAAGTGTAATGAATGGAATACATACACATACATTTCAGATTACTTGTGTATACATTTCATATCACTTGGTAATAGATTTTGGGTTGCAAATCATTTTCTCTTAAAATTCTGAAGCCTTTCTCTCACTTATTTTCTAGCTATCATTGTTACTATTGACAAGTCCCATGCAATTCTGATTTATGAGCCTTTACATGTTACCTTTTTATTCCCCCTTACTCTTGACACTTTTAGGATCTTTTCTTTATCTGTTGTGTTCTGATATTTTATGATATTGTGTATGATTTGGGTCTTTTTTCATCCACTTTGCTGGGTACTTTTATCTTACAGTTCTTGGAAATTTTCTTGAACTATTTCTTTTTCTCTCTGTCTCTCTTTCCCTCTCCCTCTGTCTTTCCCTCCCCCCCCCCCTTGTATCTCTCTCCTTCCTTCCTTTCGTCCATTCATTTGTCCATCCATCCATCTGTTTGTCTCTTTTTCTCTTTCTCTCTTGAATTGCTTTTATTCAGCTGTTGGACCTCTTGAACTGGTCCTTCAATTTCCTTACCTTTTCTATCCTTTACCATTTTGGTCTACTTCCTAGGAGATTATCCTTAACTTCATCTTCCAAACTTTTCATTTAATTTTTAATTTTTCTAGTCATAATTTTAATTTCCAAGAGTTCTTTTTTTGTCCTCTGAATGTTACTTTTACATATTTATTCTTTTAAAAAGCCCTCCTGTGTCTTTTCATGGATCTAATGTTTTGTCTCCGCAAGAATATTTATGATTATGTGAAGCTTTCTCTTATTCGCTTTATTTTCTCTTTGACATTTGATTTCCTTTTTGTTCTCATTGTTCTGCTTACCATCTTTTATGTTAGAGGCTTTTCTTATCATCTGGGATCTTTAGCTGTCCATTTATATTTAAGACAGAGCCACAGAAATGTATGTGACATGGACCTTTATTGTAGTATGATCAGATGTTGGTCTGGCCAATTTCATGGGCATCCCTCAATGATATCATTAACTGTAGATTTCTGTTCTCTTAGACTGAACATTTCTCCAAAGAGAGACATTTTAGTCTTCTGCCTAGGGTTTATAAGCCTGACTGTGGTATTTTTGGTAGCTGAGCAGAAGAGCAAGCTTGGGTTGGGGCTGGGTAGAGATGTATCTGTTATAGTTTAGTATGTAGACTTTTCCTTAATCTTCCTCTTTTCAGAATGATGTGTCAGACACCCTTCACCCCTGCCATGCTTGGTGTTCACAAGCTCAGAATTTCTCTGGTAGTCTCCCCAGAGATGAAACCTTCATTCTTTTGCAAGAGTGGTGAGAGAATAGTGGTGTGACTTGAATGAGGTTGGAAAAGGGATCTGGGGTTCTAATTGCTCCCTGTGGAAACTACAGTGTGTTCTGGTTTTCAGTCCCACCATGCATTCCTGCCTTCAGGTCCCAAACTTTGTCACAGTTCTGTAGCACCCAGCTGCTTGATTTTTGTTGACTTACTACCTCTGGGCTGAGGACTTCACTTTGTCTCCTTTCTAGCTTCCGAAGCATTATTAACATTCTTGTCTGCTGTCACCTCCTTTCCCTTTTCCTTTGTCCATTTTGTATTGCTTTAGTATTTTTACTAAAGTAAAAGACTAATATTTTTACCTCTTTAGTGTTCAGGACAGAGCAGAGGTAAATGTCATATTTAAGTAGACATACCATTTCCTTCTTACGATGGAGCATGTGATGTTTGCATATAGTTTTATCTCCATGATAGTGAAAACTGAAATAGAGAGGAACTAAAAGCAAAATAAAAGGGGGCCAGCCCAGTGGCACAGCGGTTAAATTTGCACATTCCTCTTCAGCAGCCAGGGGTTGACCGGTTCGGATCCTGAGAGTGACCTCTGTACCGCTTGTCAAGCCATGCTGTGGCAGGCGTCCCACATATAAAACGGCAGAAGGTGGGAATGGATGTTAGCTAAGGGCCAGTCTTCCTCAGCAAAAAGAGGAGGATTGGCGGCAGATGTTAGCTCAGGGCTAATCTTCCTCAAAAAAAACCAAACAAACAAAAATAAAAAGAACAATAAGCAAAGATAAGTATCTCTAAAGAATGAGTTAGTAAACTCAGGGAATGAGGAAAGAATATTTGAATGTGTCAACAAACCAGTTATTTAGATAAAATATCCCTACAATTGGGAGTGAATAGTACTATTGTTCAACTGCTTTCTTGTTGCCAAAGAATATTAGAAAGGATGTTGTATGATTTCTAAGTGGTGAATACTTAGGAGTGGAATTGCCAGATCATACGGTAAGTTTATGCTTAGTTTTGTTAGAAACTGCCAAATTGTTTTCCAAAGTGGTTGTCCTCTAGTTTACATTCCCGTGAGTAGTGTGTGAGAGTTCTGGTTCTTCTGCATCTTTATTGGTACTTGATTGGCATTGCCAGGGTTTTCTTGGTTTGTTGTTGTTGTTTTTTTAGCATTCTGATAGGCATGAAGTAGTATCTCATTGTGATTTTGCATTTCCCTAATCCTTAATGACAATGACGTTGAGTATCTTTTCATGTGCTTATTTGTCATCCATAAATGTTATGTCTGTTCAAACTTTTTCTTGCTTGTTTACTGGATTATTAGTTTTCTTCTTTTTAAGTTTTGAGGGCTTATTATATATTCTAGATACTAGTCCTTCTGAAGTCTTTTGCCTGATATGTGATCTGAAAGTATTTTCTCTGAGTCTGTAGCTTGTCTTTTCGTTTTATCAACAGCATCTTTTGCAGAGTGAGAGTTTTAAATTTTGATGAAGTCCAATTTATCAGTTTTTTCCTTTTGTGTGTCATGCCTTGGTATCTAGGAACTCTGCCTATCTGAGGGCCACAAAGATCTTCTCCTGTTCTGTTCTAAGAGTTTGATAGTTTTCTTGGTTTACGTTTAAGTCTTTTGAGTTAGTTTTATATAAGTTGTGAAAAAACTATCGGTTAAGATATAATGGGTTAAGATATACTTTTTTTTGCTTATGGATATCCAGTTGTTCTACTGTTTGTTGACAAGTCTGTCATTTCTCCATCGAATTGCCTTTGCATCCTTGTGAACAATCAATTGACCATACTTGTGTGGGTCTATTTCTGGACGCTTTTTTCTGTTCCATTGATCTTTGAGTCTAGCCTTTTTCTCCTATCATACTGTTGTGATTACTGTAGCTTTATAATAAGTCCGAAACTCTTTTAAGCTGAGTTCTGCAACTTTATTCTTTGACAAAATTGTATTGGCTCTTCTTGTTTTCTTACAGTCCTGTGTGAAATTTAGAATTGACTTGTCTGTGTCTGTGAAAAGTCCTGCTGAGGTTTTTCTTTTCTTTCTTTCTTTTTGATGAGCAAGATTGGCCCTGAGCTAACATCTGTGCCAGTCTTCCTCCATGTTTTGTATGTGAGATGCCTGTATAGCATGGCTGACAAGTAGAGTAGATCCGCACTCAGGATCCAAACCTGCAAACCCCAGGGGCCGAAATGGAGCGCTTGGAACTTTAACCGCTTGGAACTTTAACCATTCAGCCACGAGGCCGGCCTTGCTGCTGAGAAGTTGATTGAGTTTGCCTTAAATCTGTAGATATATTTGGGGAGAACTGACATCTTAACAATACGGAGTCTTCCAATCAATGGACATGGTCTCTTCATTTTTTGGATTTTTTAGTTCTTTTTTTACTTCTTTCATCAGAATTTTATAGTTCTCAGTGTACTGATTTTCCCCATACTTTGTTAGGTTTATTCTTTTATTTTTTAGTGGAGATATTGTAGATGATACTGTTTAAAGAGTTTGAGTTTCCAATTGCTCAATGCTAGTGTAAAGAAATCTGATTGATAGTTGTGTGGTGACCTTGTATCCTGTGACTTTGCTAAACTCACATATTAGTTCTAGGAGCTTTTTTATAGATACCTTGGGATTTTCTCTGTAGATAGTTATTTGTGAATAGAGAATTTATTTCATCTTTTCAATTGTATGCCTGTCCCTTCCCTCCCTCCCCCTCCCCTTCAGTCTTATTGCATTGGCTAGGATTTCATGTACAGAGTTGAATATAAGTGATGAGACGAGACATTTTGCCTTGTTTCCAGTTTTATGTGGAAAGCTTTATCTTTCACCGTGAAGCCTGATGTCAGTTAGAGGTTTTTTGTAGATGTGCTTCATTTCATTGTGGAATTCTTTTTCCATTTCTAGCTTGCTGAGGGTTTTTATCATGAAACAGTATTGAATTTTATAGCATTCTTTTTCTTTATCAGTTAATAGTGACCATGTGACATTTTTTCTTTAGTTGTTAATATGGTGGATTATAGTCATTGATATTTAAATGTTGAACTAGCCTTGCATTCCTGGGATAAATCACACTTTGTTGTGATGTACTATTCTTTTTATTGCTGGATTCAATTTGCTAATGTTTTGTTGAGGATGTTTCATCTGTGTTCATGAGGGATAGTGATCTGTAATTTTTTTGGTACTGTCCTTTTCTGCTTTTGTTATCAGGGTAGTGCTGGCCCCGTAAATGAATTGGGAAGTGTTTCTTCTTTTCTGTTAATTGGGAGAAATTGTGTAGATTTGGTGTTATGTCTTCCTTCATGTTGGGTAGAGGTCCCAGTGAAACCATATGAGCTCGGAATTTTTTTTTATTTGCAAGATTTTAAAGTACACATGTTATTTCTTTAATAGCTATATATCCCAAGGTTTCAACGACCACTTAACATGTTCAGTGATCTGCTAGGCTCACAGCAGTCAGCATATAGTTGTACTATAAGCTATAATATATTACAGAGCAGCAAGGGAGAATGACTTAAGGAGAGTCTGGAGGCATTCAGGCTCAAATTTCCAAAGTTCCTCCTATTGAGAGCAATGGGCACAAAGAACATACTCTTCCAGCAGTGAATTAGAGTAATGCCATTGCAATGTTTCTACCCAAGGAAGCCTACTTAAGACTTAAAGTCCAGAGTTTTTATTGAAGGCTGGTCATGTAGGCATACTGTGTGCCTGCATGGCTAGCCACAACTACCCAATTTCCAGACTCCAAGAAGGAAAGCAGATAGTTACAAATTACAGTATTTGTACAAACAATCTATGCAAGCTGCACAGCAGGGTCAGTATCCTAAACAGGCAAAACAACCTTGCTATATGGGAAGCATCCTGAAAGCGAAGTTCTGATATGCTACCCAAACGCCAGCTCCTTCTCATGATAGCATCATCAGGCCACTATGTTAGCTCTTTTCCTACACTATGTAGCGCTATTCCAGTTGTCTTTTTCTATTAAGTGAATTTGGTAGTTTGTATGTTTTAAGCAATGGTCCACTTCTTCTAATTTGTCCAAGTTATGTTCATAGATTTGTTTGTAATGTTCCTTTATTATCCTTTAAGCATCTGTGGGTTCTATTGTGATAGTTCTTCATGAGGTTCTTGTTTGAACTGACTGGAGCATTATTAATTTCATTGTTCTTTTCAAAGAAATAGTTTCCAATTTCATTGATTTTTCTCTATTACTTTTCTATGTTCAATTTCATTTATTTCTGCTCTTTGTTCTATCTTTAATTCTGCTTGCTTTTGGTTTACTTCTTGTTTCATATGATGGAATGCTTAGATTATCAGTTTAAGACCTTTTTTTCTAATATATGCATTTAATGCTATAGATTTCCCTCTGAGTGCTGTTTTAAGTCTGTCCTACAGATTTTGGTTTGTTGTATTTACATTTTCATTTAGATAAAAATATCTTTTAATTTCCTTAAGACATCCTCTTTGACCCATGGATTGTTTAGAAGTTTGTTTTGTAATTTCTGATTTGGGAAGATTTTCCATTTATCTTTCTTTTACTGATTTGTAGTTTACTTATGGTCGGAGAACATACTTTGTAAGATTTCAGTTCTTTTATTTCTGTTGAGATATGTTTTATTATGTTGAACATGGTCTGTATGGGTGAATTTCCATGTGCACTTGAAAAAAATGTATGTTATTGTTGAATGTAGTGTTCTATAAATATCTTTTAGGTCAAGTTTTTTGGTGGTGTTCAGGTCATAGATATCCTGCCAATTTTCTGTCGCTTTTTTCTATTAATTACTTGAGAAAAGTTTGCTAAATTGTCGATCTCTAAATGTGAATTTGTCTATTTCTTCTGTAAGTTCAGTCACCATTTGCTTTATGTGTTTTGGATGCTCTCTTGTTAGGTGCATACACATTTAGGATAGTTGTGTCTTCGTGATGAAGTATTGTTCTTTTCTCTTGTTTTTTGTATTTTTCTTGTATTTTTTCTTGTTTTGAAGTCTACTTTGTATGATACTAATTTAAACACTCCTCGCTTTTGATTAGTGTTTGCATCTTATATCTTTATTTCATCCCTGTATATCACTTTACTTAAGATGAGTTAAGCCTTTTTTTGATGCCTCTATCTACTTAAATGACTTAGGAAGAAACTTGTCTTTTGTACCCATAAATGAAGTAAAAAGATGTTTTGGGATTAACCAGGAATTGTGGTTGTTACTGGATTTTTATTTTAGGATGTGGTTGTAGTTGGATTGCACCAGTGGACCACAGTGCTCAGGAAGGTAATAAAAAGAATCAGAAAACTCCTTCTGGGAGCAGTTACCAGGCTGTCTATCCTGAGGCTTGTTTACAGCCTCTGGGTAAAACCCCTTTTAGCACGTTCCATCCCTAGGGTCCCTGATCACAATAGGCACTGTCATTTCTCAGGTTGAGGACTCTTTTGATCACTGACAATTTGAACTGCAGGCAGAGGGATAGCAGCACTGTGGATAATATCTAGATATTGTGGAGATATGGTTTTTGCTGGTAAATAAAGGTTGATGAAACCCATGACGTTTGCTTTTTCTCTTGGTGCTCTGTAATTTCTTTTGCATTACCATGAAAATAATTACAATAGATCCACTTCAGAGCCTTTGTTTGCCTTTATATCTGTTCTCTTCCATCTGTACTCCTATACATTCTGTACATTTTGTGGAATTAATATTTCTGGGAGCATACACACAAACGTTTTACAAGATCTTTTAATACCCATGTGAGCTGGTCCTAGTTACCTTTCAGATCTGTCACCTGCCTGTCTCACCGGTGCGCCTGCCATTCTAGCCACACTGTCTTTCTTACTGTTTCTTAAACAATCACATTCCTACCCCAGACCATCTAAAACATTCTCCCCTCCCCTCACAAGTCTTTATTCTCATGCTCTTTTATTTTTCTTCACAGCAGTTATCATTATATGGAATGATATTTAGTGACAAATATTTTTTGCCCTTTTGTTCATCTTATATCTTCACAGGATGTAAGCTTCCTGAGAGCAGGCCCTTTCTATGTATGTCTTTGTATGTAATCCCTAGTGCTTAGAACAGTACTTAACACATAGGAGAAGTTCATTAAATATTTATTGAATGATTGAGTGACTAGCTGAATGAAACAATAAAACGAGTCCTCTACATTCCTTTCCTAGATAGAGCAGTCTTGGAAATTTGGAAGTCTTTAGTCATTGTCTGTTTAAATAATCATAGACATATAGAATTGGTGGGGACATTTGAGATCATCACATTTCGTTCCTTTCTTTTAAATTAAAGAGAATGAATAGAGACAGAGTTCAGAGAAGAACCCACATCTTATAACTGTTTGTTCTTTCCAGTATAACACATTTCCTTCCTGAACCGTGTGGTGGTGGTGGTGGTGGTGGTGGTGAAGGCTGAGATCCCAGTACAGTGTTTTGGTTTCATAGGAAATAATAGCATCACATTTTCCTATTATAAATCCATATTACTTTTTATTTTTACATCCTGGTAGGAGTTAAAATAAATATTATTTCTTTATTCTTAAGAGTATATGCTTTTCATAATTTGGAGAAAATCACCCCTGCAACTGGTAATTTTAACTTAGCTGCCAAGTTATATTCTATTTCCTATTCTCATCTTAAATATATATAAGGAGAAGATTTATTTAGATTAATATTTTCACGTCAATCTGTCACTTTAAAACATTGCCCTTTGCTTGTGAATGAAATAGTTGTCTTTTGAGAAATTTTTTGAAATTTTTCAAACAGAAAAGTTCACATTTTTGCCGAATGTTACATCTTGAAGATCTGTTTTACCCTATCTGAGTTGTCATACATCATGATCAAAAGAAGTCATAGTGCGAGTACCTATATGGGCCTCCCATATAGGAAGGTGATTTGGAGCCATTGTGCTACACAGATGGACAGTTGATGAGAAGCATAGATCTTGTCATGACCTGTATTCTTGCGTGAACCTTATCCTTATTGTTTTCTGAAAGATCAATCTTTCTTCTCTGGCCTTGACGTCACAATGAAATACTTTATGCTATAGTAAAGTCCGTTATAATGAGGTTCCAGGGTAGGTCACGTTATAGTTTAGATTAATATAAAAACTGTTCATTAGTTTGAAAGTTAATTATAGTTTCCTACTTGTGAATGCTTATGTTTCACAAGTTCACTTGTATCAATCACAGACCTAAATGTAAGAGCTAAAACATAGGGGAAAACAATCATAAAACTCTTAGAAGAAAACATAATGTCTTCATGACATTAAATTTGGCAATGATTTCTTGAATATAACACCAGAAGCACAGGCAACAAAAGAAAATGTAGATAAATTGGACTTCATTAAAATTAAAAATTTTTGTGCACCAGGGGACTATCGAGAGAGTGAAAAGGCAATCTTTAAAATGGAAGAAAATATTTCCGAGTCATATATATGATAAGGAGTTAATATCCAGAATATATCAAGAATTCTTACAACTCAACAACAAAGAAACAAACAGCCCAGTTAAAAAATGGGCAAAGGACTTGAATAGACAGTTCTCCCAAGAAGATATACAGATGGCCAATAAGAATATGAAAAGATGCTCAGCATCACTAATCATTAGAGAAATGCAATCAAAACCACAATGAGATACCACTTCACACCCATTAGGATGCCTATTATCACAAAAGCAGAAAATAACAAGCGTTGAGGAGGTTGTGGAGAAATAGGAATGCTTGTTCATTACCGGTAGGAATGTAAAATGGTGCAATTGCTGTGGAAAATGGTGTGGTGGTTCCTCAAATATTAAAAATAAATTATCGTTTCTAAGGCGTTACTCCTTTCCCCTAATATCATTTGGATAGTATCTTCAAACTTGTTTCTCAGTATTGCTACTTGAGTCTTCCAGGTTTCAGAAGAGAATTTATTCTGGAGTTTGGTACTTTTGGTAAAAAGTAAGACTATTTATATGGCTATGTGATATAGTGTGTCCTTTACCAATAATTTAAACTTTTCAGATATTACAATTTTTCATAAGTACTTGAGGAGGAGTTTTTAGCTATTTAGTTTAAAATGTAGCCATACTAAAATTTCTATATTGACTCAGAAATATCTGTTGGACCTATATGTATATCATTTTTCCCCTTTAATAGTAATTTAAAACATTGTATTGATAATTTTATATAAAGCCTTTAATGAGCTCTGTTGTAGGTTTTCTTCCTATGGTTAATTTTAATTTCTTAATTCCCCTTCTCTCTTTCTAATCTAAGGTAATTTCTATATCATTTTTTAAAATCTGAAAAAAACTTCCAAGGGAGGTATTTTCATGTTGAGGTAGTTAGGGCAGAATTTTGCAAGATGTCTGGTTTATTTGGCTGTTATATTTTAACAAGGGCTTTGTATCATATTGAACTATTTCTAGGGGCTTTAAGAACATGAGACTATTCAGTTTTATACAAATCTATTGTAGCCTAGAGGAGTCTCCAGTCAGTGGAGATCTCCTTGGAAAATTTGTCATTTAAATGAAGAAAGTTATAAATTGGATATAAAGGTAGTAACTTGATAGTCAGCTATAATTTGTTTACACTTTCAAAGTCTTCAAGTATAATAATTTTAAGTTGTTATGCTCTGGGGATAGTGATTAAATTAGGTAAATAAACAAAAATATATAGTATTTCCAGGAAATTTTTTTTTAAAAACTTCAATAATTGTTTAACTTGAAAATAAGTATTCAGCCCAGTAAAAATTAGAAACTTGAAGTCTTATACCTGCTTTTATTCAAGAAAGTTGATGTGGCTTAGCAAAGGATTAAAGAATTTTAAGTAATTGAACAAGACATCATTATTTACTCAGTAATGTATTTTGTCCAAGAGTTCAATATACATGGGTAATATTTTAAGGGAAAATGTTTGGAGTTTTTGTAGCTTTAGAAAGAGAGCACTTGTTATAACATCATGGCTGATTTAGAATTTGGTCCATATGTAGTGAATATCTTTCAACGGCTGCTTAGCCATTTTTTTGAATAAAAAGAATTTGAGATTGTGTCCATTTAATTTTCTGTTTTAGTAATGTGTCTGAGTATCACAATAAAGGCTAGCTATTTTGAATGTATTTTATGGTGTCAGCCATACTGTTCTAGAAGATTTACTGGAAGGTAAAACATTGTCCTTTAGGGTGGCTGGCTGTTGGAGTAGTGTAGTGGTGAAGAATGTGGGCTTAGGGTCAATCTAGGATTTGGATGGGCAGTCAGCCACTTAGCAGTTGTGTATTCTTGGAATAGTTGAGGTATTTGGTCCTCCGTTTCCTCCTATTCAAAATGTGGCTGTTAATTTTATCAACAGTAGAGGCTGTTTGGGAAGATTAAATGGCATAATATATAAAAAGTAGTTAGAACACCATGTGTATCTAGAACATAGTCAGTACCCAGTACGTGTCAAATATTGTTATTTTTGATTTGGTATTTTGGTGTAGCAGAATGCACAGCTCATATTTGTGTCTCATTCTATGTACTGCATGCTAAGGAGGCACTATTGCCTCTCAGGGTGAAAAATCCGGACAAATCAGAAGACTGCTCTTTCCCTGTGAGCTAATTGATAGTTCTCCTAGGAGAGATGACGAGTTCAAAGGCTTGTAGCCCCTGCTGTGATACACACAGAGTCCCAAAAAGTTCATTAAAATAATAGTTACTTCAGTGAAAATGAGTATTGTGATAATAATAAATGAAAATAATAATAAGTAAAAACATAAAAACTGAAACCAGTAATATTTAAAATAACTTATTCTTTTTAAAATTCACAACTGTTATATAATAGGAGGCCATAATTTTGGTTTTACATATATTTTTTTAATGTTAGTATTCATCCTAGCACATTTTAGAGTGTTTGTTATTTCATTGATTCAAATAAAATGCTTTTGGGCAGCATTATTTCTTCTCCTCACAATGTCATAAGTGTAGTAATCCTGTTGGTAAATTGACCATAAAGAATTTATTTTTGGAAGATGTATTAGTCAGGGTTCTCCAGAGAAATGGAACCAGTAGGGTGTGTGTTTGTGAGTGTGTGTGTGTGAGTGTACACACACACACACGCACACATATATATATGAAGAGATTTATTATAAGGAATTGGCTTGTGATTATGGAGCCTGGCGAGTAAGACTGGAAGCTGCTCTAAAACCAGGAACAGCTCTATTTCCGTTTGAAGGCTGTCAGGCAGGAAGAGCCCATGTTCCAAGTGAAGGCCATCCAGTGGGCGAATGCTCTGTGACTTACAGGAGGGTCAGCCTTTTGTTCCATTCAGGCCTTCACCTGATTGCATGTAGCTCACCCACATTATGGAGGGCAGTCTGCTTTTTTCACTCTACTGATTTGAATGGTAATCTCATCCAACACCACCCTCACAGAAACACGTAGAATAATGTTTAAATATCTGGGCACCCGCTGACAGAGTCAAGTTGACACATAAAATTAACCATCATGGAAGGTAAGCTGAAAATAATAAAAGCAAACTCTTTTGACTTGACCTACTTGTTTCACTTGAGGACCAGCTGAAAGAGGATTTAGTTGTAGAGGTTGCTCTTTTGTATGTGCTGTTGCCATCACATTGCTATTACTGTGTGTTTTCAAATTGTCAAAGACTGATGTACTTTGAGTGTAGATATTTAGTTTTGGCTTTAGTTTTTCTTGCTCATTTGTCTTATTTTGAGAAAACAGTGATATGTGAAAGATTTTTTTATTTTGACTTTTTGGAATGTATTCCTGACTCCCACCAACTCCCCACTATCCCATCTGAAATTGTTGCTTTGTTACCCTAAAGTGCTATATAACTTCAGTGTGTTTTTTTATCTGTCTGGGCAGACAAAATATTAAATTAAGGAATAGTTACTGTTGAGTTGCTTGGTGAAGTAGTCAGTACCCATGTTTTTCCCCTACTGTTATTTCCCACCTTTGTCTCTCATTGTTCATAGCGTAAAGCCGACAGGTGGCTCTGGATATCCTCTCTCTGGAATATAGGACATCCTATTGTGATCTGGGAATGCAACAGATGTTTGGTCCATCTTCCCCTTACCTGTTACATAATTTTCAAATCTGAAACATAAAATGGCAAATGAGACCCAAGTATAAATATTCTTTTTCTTGGGAAGCTTGGAACCAGTCTAAAACAGCAGAACAACCTAATAGTTGAAATTGCATGAACTTTTTTTTTTTTATGAGCAGTACCTTGTTTTACAATAACCATTTACTTTTAAGGCTGAGATCTAGAATTGAGTTAAAGAAATTAAGCACAGGTGTGAAGTGATAAGCCCATAAACTTCTTAGGGTTAAGGATTTCATCAAATTTAATTAACATATTACAAGTACTGAATTCCTGAGAGGATAGAGAATTTTTTTCATTGGATATCTAATACAGATAATTTTTCATAACTATTTTAATTCTAGAAATTCTTCTGTTATAAAGACATCATTGTAGGTTCCTTCAATCACTGAATTCCCTTTTAAATGTAATTACAGTATGAACCTATTTTTATGATGCAAGAGCTTTGGCCTCTGGGAATAACTATATAGATAGAGAATGTTGAACTGTCCTTGGTCCCTGGATTTCTCCTTTTTTTTTTTTTTTTAAAGATTGGAGCCTGAGCTAACATCTGTTGCCAAACTTCTTTCTTTTCCTCTTTCTTCTTCTCCCCAACCCCCTACCCCCACCCTAGTACATAGTTGTATATTCCAGTTGTAGGTCCTTCTGGTTGTGCTAGATTGCTCAACTTTTAATGGAAATTTTCTTTCACTCTTTCCTTTTCGGTTAATTAAATAGGCTTGATAGTAGTGTAAGTGGAGAGTATTCTCAGGATTCTTTAATTTTATAAATTTAAAGATAAAAAATTTTGAAAGTTTAATAAGCTTGTTTTACCAGCACATTCAGTCATTATGCAGATTTAAAGTTTTCTTATTTTTTTCTGTATTTGAGTAAACAAGTTTTATGAAATAGAGTCATAGTGTACACCCAATGGTGGCAGAAAACTATTTAAAACAATTTAGCTGCCTTATAATGGGGTATTTTTCTGAAACAAAATTTATGGTTTCCTGGATTTGATGTAGCTGTTGTGAAATTGTAGAAATAATATGTAGGGGGCCGGCTCCTGGCCGAGTGGTTAAGTTCGCGGGCTCTGCTGTGGCGGCCCAGGGTTCGGATCCTGGGCAGGGACATGGTACCGCTTGGCAGGCCACGTTGAGGTGGCGTCCCACATCCCACAACTAGAAGGACCTGCAACTAAGATATACAACTATGTACAGGGGGTTGGGAAGATAAAGCAGAAAAAAAGAAAAAGAAAAAGAAAAAGAAGATTGGCAACAGTTGTTAGCTCAGGTGCCAATCTTTAAAAAAATAATAAAAAGAAATAACGTGTAGGATTCTTGAGAGGATAAAATTAGTTAGTATACATAAGGGACACCGTGCTTGGTACATTGTGAGCGCTCAATAAATCTAGTACTTACTCTCACATATTTGAAGATCACATTGGTGTGTTGAGTCTTGTGAGGATAACAGTGTTTGGGTTAATTTTTTCTCCTTAATGATTTAAAAGCTCCGTTCCCAATTGTGCTGAATAACTTGCCTCATGCTGTTGAGTTGTTATGTAGAATAGGGAATATTTTAGCTTCACTGATAAACCACCATGACTATGTGGAAAGAGGCAGAGGGAAGGCTGTATGTCTGTGTGTCTTTCAGGAATGTGTCTGACCTGTGGATGTGGTGAAGTTTTCATATGTATGTAAAAGTGTGATGAGGATGAAATGTACTAAAATTGTATCTTTAATTCTAAAACCATTTCTGTGAAAAAGTGGATTTTTATTATGCATTCTTTTTTTTTCTTTAAAGATTTTACTTTTCCTTTTTCTCCCAAAGGCCCCCGGTACATAGTTGTGTATTTTTAGTTGTGGGTCCTTCTAGTTGTGGAATGTGGGATGCCGCCTCAGCGTGGCTTGACAAGCAGTGTCATGTCTGCACCCAGGATTTGAACCACGAAACCCTGGGCCGTCAAAGCAGAGCACTCGAACTTAACCACTTGGCCATGGGGCCAGCCCCTTATTATGCATTCTTAATGAAAGAACTGAGACAAACTTTCAAGATATTTTCAGGGCTGGAAGAAAACATACTAGCTAATCACCTATTTAGTATGAGGAAGAAGCAGATAAAGGAAGAAAGAGAGTGGTAAATTCCAGCCAGCTAATCTCTCTCCATATGTGAAATGGATAGTAACAATTCTTTTTTTTTTGAGTAAGATGAGCCCTGAGCTAGCATCTGCTGCCAATCCTCCTCTTTTTGCTGAGGAAGGCTGACCCTGAGCTAACATCCGTGCCTGTCTTCCTCCACTTTATATGTGGCACGCCTGCCACAGCATGGCTTGCCAAGTGGTGCCATGTCTGTACCCGGGATCCGAACCGGGGAACCCCAGGCTACTGAAGCTAATGTGCACAATTAACCACTGCACTACCGGGCCGACCCCTGGAAAGTAACGTTTTCTAAATTTGAATTTTAATAAATGCTAAGAAATTTAGTAGAGATCACAGCTGGGATCAATAATGACAGTATGAAAGAATACCTCTCTGTATGCTTTGGTATTGGACCTGAACTTTGAAAATTAAGGCATATAAGAAATTCCATAAAATGTAGATTAAATGGGGTAGCTGTTTTTGCCTAAATGTTTTTCTGGCCATGTTAGTAAAGAACATAAAAATCCCTTCTCAAAGTCTAAAGTATTAAAAAATGTTTAATAATAAACTAAATGGGTAGGAGGTGTATATGTTCAAAAAGATACATAATTAGAAGTAATTTTTTGCTATTTCCCCATTCAAAATTTATTGTAATGTTAAATAAGAAATTCTGTTGCCTTTATTAACACTTTATAAAATCTGTTTGATATAGTTTAACTGTTGTATCCCTATTTGTTTGTCAAATGATAACATGTAGAGATATGACTTTTTTTAGATTAATTGGTGCTAAGATGCTATATAGTGTGAAACATCAGTACAGTTTTTTTTTAATAGTAAACTCTGTATGTGGATGGTGGCAGAACCACACAGGGAGAGACATTCTTCCAGCATGTCATAGTTTGTTCTGCTGAAACCATGAAGTACTGTAGATCCTTTGATAATCCCATTCAGAGAATTTCATGCTACTTAGGGGACTACTTACATATGGGTAATGACAACATCTTTAAGTAGACTATACAATGGAAGCAGGAAAGCTTCAGAAGTAGTACATAGAGTAAGAATGATGTTGATTCATTTTAAGATGACGTATTTACATTTTATGTGACTATATATTATGTTTGACTTTGAATCCAATAAATGGATTCTAACTGAAAAGATACTACCTTTGATTCTTCTTGGAACTTGGTTCAAAAAATTTGTTTTTGGTAGATTATCAGTTATATATTTTAAATTTAATACATATATTGTATATTTCAACTCAGATATTTAGGCATATTTTATTATGATTTGTTCATGTAATTTAATCTTGATAAATATTTCTATTATATTTATAGGATTGTAACTTATAACATTAAATTAAAATTATAGTAATGGTTTTTATTAAGAAATTTAAAATAAACTTGGAATTTTTAGCTTCATAGTAAGTAATTACATGGAATTCTAAATTTGATTTTATTAATATATTTGTGTGATAATTATAGTAAATGCATTCTTAAAGTTAAATTTAAAATATTTGTTCATTTTAAACTCAACTTATTCAAAATTTGCTGGAATTTGATACAGCATACAATTTAGTTTTGTTTTAAGAGAGAGTAAATTGAAGAGATATGATAGTAAATTAAGAAAAAGTTTATTATTAATAATTTATTTAATGTGAATTATAGGAGCTTTATAGGGTATGGTTTATCTAATCAAGAAAAAAATTAAGCACTTTAAATAATTGATGTTCTGGTTCTGTGATTCTGATATTCTTTTTTCTGTTGACATAACATTGGTTTGTAACGTTTTATAAATTTCAGGTGTACATCATTATATTTCAATTTCTGTGTCGACTACATCATGTTCACCACCCAAAGACTAGTTACCATCTGTCACCATACACATGTGCCCTGACTGTGATATTCTGATTGGAATTGCTACTCATATATGAATTTAGTGAAACATACCATTAGGCTTTTATAATAGTATATTGTATCATTTCTGTTTTTGTTTTTAAGTTGAACTTTTTATTTTGAGATAATTGCAGATTCAAATGCAGTTGTAAAAAATTACATGTAGAGATGCTATGTACACTTTGCCGAGTTTCTCCCAGTGGCCACATTTTGCGAAGTTGTAGTACAGTAGTCACCCTTAACCATGGTTTTACTTTCCATGGTTTTAGTTCCCCGTGGTCAACCATGGGTCAAAAATATTAAATGGAGGGGCCTGCTCAGTGCTGTAGTGATTAAGTTCATGCACTCTGCTTTAGTGGCCCAGGGTTCGTGGGTTCAGATCTTGGGTGCGAACCCACATACTGCTTATCAAGCCAGGCTATGGTGGTGTCCCACATACAAAATAGAAGAAGATTGGCACAGATGTTAACTCAGGGACAGTCAAGTAAACAGAGGAAAATTGGCACAGATGTTAGCTCAGGGCCAATCTTCCTCACCAAAGAAAAAAATAATTAAATGGAAAATTCCAGAAATAAACAATTCATAAGTTTTAAATTGTGTACCATTCTGAGCAGCATGATGAAATATTGCATTGTCCCTCTGCCTCCTGCCTAGGATGTGAATCCTCACTTTGTCCAGTGTATCCACACTGTGTGTGCTACATGCTGGTCACTTAGTAGCCATATGGGTTGTTAGATTGACTATTGTGGTACCACAGTGCTTGTGTTCAAGTAACCCTTATTTAACTTAATAATGTCCCCACAGTGCAATAGTAGTGACACTGACTATTCAGATATGCCAAAGAGAAGTCATTGAGTACTTCCTTTAAATGAAAAGGTGAAACTTCTTGGCTTAATAAGGAAAGAAAAATATCGTATACTGAAGTTGCTAAGATCTGTGGTAACTTTTATTACAGTATATTATTATAATTGTTCTATTTTATTATTAATTATTGTTGTTAGTCTCTTACTGTGCCTAATTTATAAAGTAACTTTATCATACATATGTATGTATTGGAAAAAACATAGTATGTATAAGAGTTTGGTGCTGTCTGTGGTTTCAGGCATTCCCTGGGAATCTTGGAACTTACTGCCCTCAGATAAGGGGGGACTACTGTACATTAAAAAGTGTAGTACATTATCACAACCTGGATATTGACATTCATAAAATCCACTGATCTTATTCAGATTTCTACAGTTTACTTCTACTCGTTTGTGTGCATGTGTGTGTATTTTTTTTCTTTTTTTGAGGAAGATTAGCCCTGAGCTAACATCCACTGTCAATCCTCCTTTTTTTTTGCTGAAGAAGACTGACCCTGACCTAACGTCCGTGCCCATCTTTCTCTAGTTTATATGTGGGCTGCCTGCCATAGCATAGCTTGATAAGTGACATGTAGGTCCGTGCCTGGAATCCGAGCTGGTGAACCCCAGGCCACCGAAGTGGAGCCTGTGAACTTAACCGCTACACCACTGAGCCGACTGCCATGTGTGCCTATTTTTATTGCATGTGGTTCACTTGTGTATACATTTTCATTACGTATAGTTCCATGTATTTATTACTACAATCAAGATCAAAACAGTTTCATTGCCAGATGATTCCTTATGTTGCCTTTTTATAACCTTCTCCCAAGTCTGTTACCCTCACCCTTATCTCCTGGCAACTACAAATCTGTTCTTTATTTCTTTGATTTTGCCATTTTTAAGAATGTTAAGTGGGTTTCTACAGTATGTAGTCTTTTGGTATTGACTTTTTCATGCAGCCTAATTCCTTGGAGATTCATTCAAGTTGTTGCATGTGTCAGTAATTCATAGCTCCTTATTGCTCAGTACTATTTCATGGTGTGGCTGTATCACAGTTTGTTTAATACTCACCCATTGAAGGATATCTGAGTTTTTTACAGTTTTTGGCTATTATGAATAAAGCTTCTGTGAACATTTGTATGCAGGATTTTCTATGTACATTAGTTTTAATTTCTTTGGAATAAATGCCCAAGAGCATAATTGCTAGGTCTTGTGGTAATTCCATATTTAGTTTTGTGAGAAACTGCTAAACCATTTTCCCGAGTATCTACTATTTTACATTACCTCCAGCAATGTATGAGTGACCTATCTTTTCTATTCCCTTGCCAGCCTTTGGTACTGCCCCTCTTCTATTTTAGCCATTCTGATAAGGGTGTGGTGATAATGTTGGGGTTTACATTTGTGTTTCCCTAACGACTGATGTGTTGAACATCTTTTTATGTGCTGATTTGCCATACACGTCTTCTTCTGTGAAGTGTCCGTTCATGCCTTTTGATATTTCCTACTTGGATTGTTTTTTTACCATTGAGCTTTGAGAGTTCTTTATAGATGTACCTACTAGTCCGTTGTCAGATATGTAGTTCACAAATATTTTTCTCTCAATTTTTTGTAGCTTATCTATTCATCCTCTCAACAGGGTCTTTAACAGAGCAAAAGATTTAATTTTCATGAGGTCCAGTTTATCAATATTTCCTTTTGTGAATTGTGCTTTTGGTGTCAAGCCTAGCCCTAGATCCGGAAGATTTTTTCCTAAAATGTTTGTTTTATGTTTAGTTTTGTGATCCATTTTGAGTTAACTTTTGTATAAGGCATGAGGTTTAGATTGAGACAGGTTTTTTTTTTTGCCTATCATGTCTAAATGCTCCGTCACCGTTTGTTGAAAAGGGTATATACTTTCTCCATTGTATTGAATTGCATGTGTAACTCTCAAAAATCAGTTTACGCTTATATCTGGGTCCTCTATTCCATTCCATTGATATATGTGTCTTTCTGTTTACCAGTACCACACTCCATTGATTACCATAGCTATATATAGTCCTTAATATCATGTAGAGTCTTCCCATAATTTTATTCTTTCTTAAGCTTGTTTTATTTATTCTAGAGCTGCAATATAGAATAAGATTCCCTATGTCTACAAGTGACCTTGCTTTGATTTTGATAGGTATTGCATTAAACCTATAGATCAGTTTTGGGATAGTTGACATCTTTATTATGTTGAGTCTTTCAGTGAGTGAACACAATATGTCTCTCCATTTATTTAGGTCTTCCTTGGTTTCATTCCTAACATTTTATACTTTTCAGTATATAGTTCCTATTCATGTTTTGTTAAGTTTATATCTAAGTATTTAATTTTATTTCTAGTGATTATAATTTGAAGTATTTTAATTTCTATGTTCACATGTTCATTTTTAGCAGTTAGAAATGGCTTATTTTTGTGTGTTGATCTTGTATCCTCTAACCTCAGTGAACTCATTTATTAGTTGTAGATGGTTTTCTTGTAGATTTCTTGAGGTTTTCTGTGTAGGAAATATTGTTATCTCCAAATAGCAATGCTTATTTTTTCCTTTCCAATCTGTATGCCTTTTGTTTCTTTTTCTTGCCTTATTGCAGTAGCTGGAGCTTCCAGTAGTATATTGAATGAGAGTGACGAGAGTGGACCTCTTTGCCTTGTTCTCAATCTTAGGGAGAAAGAATTTGGTCTTCTACCATTAGGTACAGTGTTAGCTCTCAGGTTTTTGTAGACACTCTATCATGTTGGTGAAGTTTCCCGCTATTCCTAACTTGCTGAGAGTTTTTAATCATGAAATGATGTTGAATTTTGTCTGATGTTTTTTCTGCCTCAATTGATATGATCGTATTGTTTCTTCTTTGGCCTGTTAATATGATGGATTACATTGATTTTTTTGAATGTTGAACCATGTATACCTGGAATAAATCCCACTTGATCATGGTGTATAATTGTTTATATACATAGTTGGGTTTGATTTAATAATATTTTGTTGAGTCTTTTTTTTTTTACATCTACATTTGTGAGAGGATGATCTGTACAGTCAGATATCACTTAACGATGGGGATATATTCTGAGAAATCTATTGTTAGATGATTTTGTCATTGTGCGAACATCAGAAAGTGTACTTACACAAACCTAGATGTTATAGCCTACTACACACCTAGGCTATGGGTTATACCTATTGCCCATAGGCTACAAACCTGTACGGCAGGTTACTGTACTGAATACTGTAGGCACTTGTAACACAATGGTAAGTATTTGTGTATCTAAATAGTAGGAAAGGTACAGTTAAAATACAGTATAAAAGATAAAAATTTGTACACCCATATAGGGCTCTTACCATGAATGGAGCTGGCAGGACTGGGAGTCGCTCTGGGTGAGTGAGTGGTGACTGAGTGTGGAGGCCTAGGACACTACTGTAGACTCTGTAAATATTATACACTTCGGCTACACTAAATTTATGAAAAAATATATTTCTTCAATAATAATCTTAGCTTACTGTAACTTTATTTTATAAAACTTTTTTAACTTTTTGAGTCTTTTGTGATAACACTTAGCTTAAAACCCAAACACATTGTATAGCTGTACAAAAATATTTTTGTTTATATTCTTATTCTACAAGCTTTTTTCTATTTTTAAAATTTTTAATTTTTTTTACTGTTTAAACTTTTTTGTTACAAATGAAGACAGACATGCACGCACATTATCCTAGTTCTTCACAGGGTTGGGTTCATCAGTACCACTGTCTTCCATCTCTACATCTTGCCTCACTGGAAGGTCTTCAGGGGCAACAACATGCATGAAGCTGTCATCTCCTGTGATAACAATGCCTTGTTCTGGAATACCTTCTGAAGGACCTGCCTGAGGCTCTTATTGAGGAGGTGTCAGTCTTTTCAGAAATATTTCCATGGTGGTTTTCTTGGTTTGTTTCTTTTTTTCGTCATAAATTTGCTTGTAAGCAGATAATATGCCGTGAACATCTCTCTGTTAATGAAAACCTTTCAGTGTTGGAGGTCCATATTTTCAAACCTTTTAAGGAGCTTGATGAGGTCTGCAAGAGCTTCTGCTAAATGCTTCACTGTCACTTTTCTTGTAGGTTCTTCTTTTATTTCTGCAGTTTTATTTTTTCTTGCCGTGACATTACAATGGCTATGATGTCAGTAGGAATTTTTCAGCTCTGTTATTTTATGGGACCACCTTCATATATGTGGTCCATTGTTGACCAAGAATTCTTATAAGGCACATGATTATAGTTATCTTTTTTTGTATTATTTTTGATTTTAGTATCAGGATAATATGAGTCTTATAAAAAGAATCATGCCCTCCTCTTCTTTTTTGCTTGAATAGATTGAAAATTGATGTTACTTCTTTTTCACGTGTGTTCTTGCACTCTTTACTGAAACCAGTTAGGCCTTTTTTTGGGTGTGGGGTAGGCAGCTTTTAAATTATGAATTCAATTTTTTTAACTGTTATAAGAGAATTCCTGTTATCTATTTTATCTTGGCTATGTTTTGGTGGTATTTGGTATTTAAGGAATTGGTCCTCTTTAAAAAAGATTGTCAAATTTGTAAGCATAAAGTTGATTGTAGTATTCCCTTATTATACTTTTAATGGCTGCATGGTCTATAGTGATGCCCTTATTTTCATTCTAGTTGTTTGTGATTTGTCTTTTATCAGTTTGGTCAGTCTTCCTAGAGGTTTATCAATTTTATGCATTTTTTCCCCCTATCAACCAGCTCTTTTTTCTACTGATTTTTCTCTATTTTCTTATTTTCAATTTTATGTCTTATCTTTATTATTTCCTTCCTTTTGCCTGCTTTGGGTTTATTTCCTCTTCTTTTTTCTAGTTTTTTGAGGTAAGAACTTAGGTCATTCATTTGAGACCATTCTTTTTTTTTTTTTTTTTTTTTTAAGTAATGTAAGCATGTGATGCTATCAGTTTCTTTCTCTACACTGCTTTATCTGCATCAAACATATTTTGGTGTGTTGTATTTTTATTTGTTTGTTTTATGTATTTTAAAATTTTCTTTGTGACTTCCTCTTTCACCCATGGATTATTTTGAAGTGTCCTGTTTAACTTCCAAGTATTAAAAGATTTTTTCATTTTTCTTGCTGTTATTGAATGTTAGTTTGATTCTATTATGGTTAGTTGACCTGATCTGTAGGATTTTAGTTCTTTTAAATATGTTGAGATTTGTTTTATGGCCTAGGGTATGATCTGTCTTAGTGACTGTTCCATGGACACTGTTGTTGGGTGGAGTATTCTATCTGTTTCAATTTGACCCTTTTGCTTGTGTTGTTCAGATTTTTTGTATCCTTAATAATTTTCTTAGGAATACTTTTTTTTTTTAGTGGAGAGGACTGGCTCTGAGCTAACATCTGTTGCCAGTCTTCCTCTTTTTGTCTGAGGAAGATTGTCTGTGAGCTAACATCTATGCCAATCTTCCTCTGTTTTGTATGTGGGACCCTGCCTTAGCATGGCTTAGTGAGCAGTGCATAGGTCTGCGCCCGGGATCCAACCCATGAGTCTTGGGCTGCTGAAGTGTAGCATGTGAACTTAACCACTATGTCACCAGGTCAACCCAAGGAATACTTTTATCATTTGCTGAGAAGGGGTTGTTGAATCCCCAATTAAAATTGTGGATTTGTCTGTTCCTCTTTCTAGCTCTATCTGTCTTTTCTTTATGTATTTTGAGACTTGGTGTGTGTGTGTGAACATTTGTAGGAGTGTTATGTCTTCCTATTGGATTGATCCTTTTATCATTATGTAGTATCTTTCTTTATCTCAAGTAATTTTCTTTGCTCTAAATCTGCTTTATCTGATATTAATATAGCCGCTTTTGCCTTTTATGGATTAATGTTTATATGGTATATCTTTTTCACACTTTTGCTTTCAAAGAATTACTTTCATGTGTTTTTATTCACTCTGCCAGAATGTGCTATTTTAATTGATGAATTTTAACCATTTGCCTTTGTTAATTATTAATGTGCTGTTGCAGATTTCTCATTTTAATTTTTGTTTTGTGCTATTTTCCTCTTTCTCATTTCTCTCTTTCTCTTTTCCTGCCTTCCTATGGGTACTTGAACATTTTTTAGGATTCTATCTTGATTTCTTAATAATGTTTTTGAGCATATTTTGTGTAGTTTTCTTAGGGATTTCTCTGAGTATTAACAGTATACATATGTTCGCTATCTTAATCTATCAGCATTTTTTCACTCCAGGTGATGTGTAGAGCCTTATTTTTATTAGTCCCTTTACCTTCCTCCCTTTTAAATATCATTATCTGTAGTATCAGATGGTGTTATAGGTTGTGTTCTAATTATCAAATATGATTTATGAAAGTTGAGAGTGATAGGCTATTGTATGTACCCATATTTCTATTTTTTCTGTTTCTTCCTTATTTGTGCTTCGAGATTCCTCCTTTTTCATTTCTTTTTTTTTGATGAACTTTCTTTAGCTAGTCTTCTAGGACGAATGCATTCATTCATTGTTTTTAAATGTGAAATTAAGTTTTTAAAGTAAATGTAAAAGTATTATATACTAAAGACATATGTTTTAGTGGTATGAGGAACATTAAAACATTTTCTTATACAAATGAGATATTTTTTGCTTTGTGAGAAGAAACAAAAATATTTTTGGACTGTAATAAAATGCTGTAAGAACATGTCTGATTACAGTGTCCTAGCTTTGGAATAATGGCAATAAGAATCCATAAACTGTTTTGCCATACTTTTTTTTTAACCTTAAGGGAAGATCAGATGTTGTAATTAATCTGATATTAGTATATATATTTGTGCTGATTTCTATACTAATAGTCTCTTAATAATAATATAAACATTTTATACTTAATCTACAACATTCTCCACCAATTCATATTATAAGTGAAGGAGAGTAATGTTCTTGAGTTGAGTAGTCAAAAAATAGTTTGAATTTTAATAAAGGTCTTTCTTGTTTTGGGGTTTCTTAGACTAACCGGAGCTCTGTTGCTTTGACAGTATTACCTATATAAGGTGATGGCGCTTACTTTATGAATAGCTGCATACGAATTTTGTTCCTTGAAGTAAGTCGGGATTGTCTAAGTTGTTGATATTCACCTTTTCTGTGAAAGCATTTGACTTAAGTTTTGTGAACAGATACTATTGACTCCCCTATTGCTCTCAGAAATGTGTTTTTTCTGCATATTCCCAAATATCTAGAATGGAATAATATTTAGTCTTTATTTTAAAGTCTTGTAAATGATCCAGATTTAAACGCTTATGTACTTTTAGTATTTTAAGTGAATAAATTAGTCATTAGACAAAAGTTTCTGTATTTCTTTCAGATAATGCTTTTACTAGCTTTTACTGTCATCAATTTTTGAATGTTGTCAATCAAATCACTTTCCCATCTGGCATAGTTTATACTTTTTCTTCATTTTTATATCATTTTTCCTGTTGTTTTCACTCCTCTGTAACTACCTGGATTGGGAATGTGTGTGGTCAGATATTTAAATTTTTTTTTGTAAGGTGTTGTAGAAAACTCATTTCTTCCTTCTGAGCTGTTATGTACTTGGGTGGTCACTGAATCGTTTGATACTCTAGCTGTGAGCTCTGCTCGCTCATTTATACATTGCTTTATTGTTTAAAATCTCTTCCTGCAGTTAATTGCTTTCAGTCTATTGAATTTTTTTTTTTTTAAGTTTTACAATCAAAAGTCTTTTGGATGCTATTGTATTGGCATGGTTATTTATATTATTCACTTGGTTGTTTACCCATGAGTGGTAAATTATGTAGATTTAAATGAATTTTAGAAACTTTGAAATAAATCTTCTTCTGTACCAACTTTCAGAGTTCTCCATAGTATTTTGATTTCCACGTGAGAATTTGAGATCTTTAGGTTAAAATGATAGGGATTTTGTACCAAAGGGTAATGTCTTATTTCAGAATTTGGAGTAATTTTTGTATGACTTATTAGACTAAAAATAGTTTTAGATTATTTGCTAAAAGGAAGATTATTTGCTAAAAGGATTCAGGATGATTTTTTTCTTTTAAGCTTTTCTGTATTACATGCATATTTAATATGAGTTCAGAATTATCTTTCTAAACAGAAAGATGAATAAAACTTTTTATTTTGAAAATAAAGATATAGAACCTTTTTAAACCTTGTAATGTGTTGTAGACATCTTTCTATGTCAGTACATCCAGGTCTCTTTTGTTATTTTCTATCTGCCTAGTTTTATTTTTTTTTTCTAGGCAGTCTCTATTGGTAGACATTGGGATTGTTTCCAGCTTTTAAATATTTAGCCAACACTTAATGGACTTCCTTGTTCTTGATAATTTGTTCAATTTATTGTCATAGGATATATACCTAGAAGTGAGATGACTCTTTCAACAGAATTGATCATTTAAAGTTGTGATAAATATTACCAAGTTGTTTTGTGAATATACTGGTTTATACTCTTATTAAAACAGTGACTATGAATATTTGTTTCTTCAGCAGCTTTTGCCAACACTGGTATTTATCTATATTTTCATTCCCAATGTAGAATGGTAGCTTATTTAACTTATTTAACTTACATTTCTCTTAGTGAACTTGAACATTTTTTTTAAAGGTTTTGGCCGTTTGTTTTATTGTTTTGTAAATTCCAACAGTTCATTTCTCTTTTAGGGTATAGAGCTTTTTCATATAAAATTTCAATGGCTTTTTATATGTTACAGATCTTAACCCATTTTGTAATATATGTTTGTTGTACTCTTCATCAATCAGTTTGCTTTAGATTTAGTTGAGCACAAGAATGCTTGTGTTCAGGGGCCCTGTTGGAAAAATGATACTCTAACTCTCTAGACATGTTAAGTGTGGTGAAATGCTCAGACTCAGTGAACCATAGAGGAACTGAGTCAGACTGCAGCAATAGTAGATTCCTTTCTCTCTTCAGGGCATATGCTGATTGAGTTGTGTGGCCAGCAGAATTGTTTTGTCTTTCTGACTTTCTTATTTTGCAATTTGGGGCAAATGGCACTTGTATGGGTAAACTAGTATATATATTTTTTTCATTCTTTTTTTGGTTGATTTTTTTATTCTGATAAAATACACATAGCATAAATTTATCTTAATCATTTTTAAGTGTTCCGTTCAATGGTATTATAGTCATGCATCGATTAGTGATGGGGATACCTTCTGAGAAATGTGTGATTAGGTGATTTTGTTGTTGCACGACTGGAAGTTGCCCTGGGTGAGTTGGTGAGTGAATGTGAAGTCCTAAGACATTACTGTATGCTACCGTAGACTTTATAAACACTATACACTTAGGCTACACTAAATTTATGAAAAATATTTTTTATTCAATAACTCACTTTAGCTTACTGTAACTTTTATAAACTTTTTGACTTTTTTTAACCTTTTTAGTATTTTGTAGTAACACTTAGCTAAAACACAAACACATTGTATGGTTGTACAAAGATATTTTCTTTCTTTATATCCTTATTCTGTAAGCTTTTTCTAATTTTAAAATTTTTAATATTTTTTTTACTTTAAAAACTTTTGTGTTAAAAACTAACACACACACACACATTAGCCTAGTTCTACACAGGATCAGGTTCATCAGTATCACTGTCTTCCGTCTCCACATCTTGTCCTGCTGGAAGACCTTCAGGGGCAACAACATGCATGGAGCTGTCGTCTCCTGTGATAACAATGTCTTTTTCTGTAATACCTCCAGAAGGACTTGAAGGTTTATTTACACCAGCATCACCACAAACATGTGAGTAAGGGTTGCGCTACAATGTTATGACAGCTATGCCGTCACTAGACAATAGGAATTTTTCAGCTCCATTATAGTCTTATGAGACCACTGTCATATATGAAGTGTGTCATTGATTGAAACATCGTTATGTGGTGCATGACTGTAAATACATTCATAGTATTTTATAGGTATCACCAACATCCCTTTTCATAACTCTCTTTGTCTTGTAAAACTGAAACTCTGTACTTATTAAACAATAATTCCCGATTCCCCTTCCTTCCAGCACATGGCAACCACCATTCTATTTTGTGTCTGTATGGTTTTGACTTCCCTAAGTCCTTCATATAAGTGGAGCCATGCAGTATTTCATATAGTCATGCAGTATGTATTCTTTTTGTGACTGGCTTATTCCACTTAGTTAATGGCCTCAAAGTTCATTCGTATTGTAGCTTTGTCAGAATTTCCCTCCTTTTTAAGGCTGAGTAATATTTCATTGTATGTATATTTCATATTTTGCTTATCCATTCATCTTTAGATGGACACTTGGGTTGCTTCTGTGTTTTATTTATTATGAATAATGCAGCTATCTCTTTGAGACCCTGCTTTCAATCCTTTTGAATATATACCCAGAAGTGGAATTGCTGGATCATATAATTCTGTTTTTAATTTTCTGAGGAACCATTATACTGGTTTCCATAGCACTGTACCACAGACAGCTTTAGAATCTGTAAGAGGCAACTTGAGCTTCTAGAAGGAATGCAGTTGATACCTTGATTTTAGCCCAGTGAAACCCATCTCAAACTTCTGACCTCTAGAACTATTAGATAATACTTTTGTGTTGTTTTAAGCCTCTCAGTTTTTGGTAATTTTTTCAGCAGCAATAGGAAACCAATGCAGTTCTTAAACCAATATCAGCAATCACCTACCTCTGGACTTTTCATTACGTGAAAACAAACCAACGAAAACCCTTACGTATTTAAGTGTCTGTTGTTGGGTCTCTGTTATAAACAGCCATTACAATTCCTAGCAGATAAGAGGAAGTTCCCTCTTTATTCCTCTCTAGAACCATTGATAATAGATCAAAATTATCTGTTTGTAGACAGTTTTATTTAACTCAGCTGTAAAATTGTCTAGGCCTGTTGAGAGAGAGAGAGTGTGTGTGTGTGTGTGTGTGTGTGTGTGTTTATGTGTTCGTGGAAGAGTGAGGGTTGTTTTTTAAACTACAGATTGAGTTTCTTTAATAGCCATGCGTCTATTCATGTTTACTATTTCTTTTTGATTTGTTTTAAGTTACAGTTTTCTAGGAGACTATCCATTTCATCTTGTTTTAAAATTTATCTCAATAAAGGTATTTATAGGATTTTCTCTGTGTGTGGTTAGGTTCCCCTTTTCATTACTAATATTTGTGTCTTTCTTTTCATTGATCAGTCTTATGTAAACTATTTTAAAAGAAATAGCTTGTAGGTTTTTTAATACTACTTTTTTCTATTTCATTGTTTTTTGCCCTTATACTTTTTCTTTTTTGCCTTTCTTAGAACTCGTACTCTACCTCTGCAACATTTCGAGTTAAACACCTAACACGTTATATTTCGTCTTCTAAAGTATGTTTTTTTCCCCTATAACTTTAGCTGTGTCCCACATGTTTTGGTGTGGTTCTGACGCCAGTTCTGATGTGTGTTTTTTTCCAAACCACTAAGCCAGATCCCACAGGTTAAGGGGCTCAGTCCTGCAATATTGACTCCCTCCCTTACTTCACCCACCAGTTGCAAATCCAGGTTATTACTCATGCTTCTCGCTGACCACCTATAGATGGTTCCAATGATCCCCTCCTTGGGTTTGATTAATTTGATACAGCGCCTCACAAAACTCAGAGAAACGTTTTACTTACTACATTACCAGTATATTATAAAAGGATATAACTCAGAAATAACCAGATGCATATGGCAAGGTGTGTGGGAAGAGGCGCAAGCTTCCATGTTCTCTGAATGCACCACTTTCCCTGAGTCTCCATGTGTTCACCAACTCCGAAACTCTCTGAACCTAGTTTTCTTGTTTTTTTTTTTTTATGGAGGCTTCATCGCATAGGTATGATTCATAACCTAATTAGACATTGGTGATTGAACTCAATCTCCAGGCCCTCTTCCCTCCCCAGAGAAGATGGGGGGACAGGTGGGTGGGACTGAAAGTTCTTGCCCTCTAATCAACTGGTTAGTTCCCCTGGCAACCAGCCCCCATCCTTAGTGTTACCTAGGGCCTTTCCCAAAGTTACCTC
Source organism: Equus quagga (assembly GCF_021613505.1). Lineage (NCBI taxonomy): Eukaryota > Metazoa > Chordata > Mammalia > Perissodactyla > Equidae > Equus > Equus quagga. The sequence continues at coordinate 20,182,887 of NC_060281.1, forward strand.
CTTAAGATAACAAAGACACCTTTATTGCTCTAATCGCTTAGAAAATTCCAAATTTTAAGAGATCTGTACTAGGAACTGGGATGAAGATCAAACACATATTTCTTGTTACAAATCACAATATCACATTTAGTGTATCAGCTTTCATAGTCATCCAATTCTAAATATTTTCTAATATCTACTATGATTTCTTCTTTGAGACATTTATTTGGGATTGTATTTTTTAAATTTCCCAACACTTAAGAGTTTGGGTTACATTTTTATTTGTTTCACGTTTATTTGCACTTTAATTGGAGAATGAGGTTGATACATTATCCACTTACTCATATCTGTAACCTTGTCAAATTACCTGACTTCCCTGAACTTTACTTTCACCACTTATAAAATAGGATAATAATTATTCCCTTTTGGGTCTTAAAGTCTTGTGAGGTTATAATGCCTATGTATAGTTGAGTAACATATAAATAGATATGTTTTTCTTCTCCGTATATGTAACTTTGTTCCTCTTTTTATTTCTAATATTGTGTGTTTAACGCTTTTTGGTATTACGATTATAAAGGGAGTAATATATGAGAAGCAAGCACTTCATTCTGATTTTTTTTTCTTTGCAGGGGAAGAGTTGCCCTAAGTTTCCAACCTTCCTCCTTTTTTCTTCCTTTGTCTCCTACAAAGCCCCAGTACACAGTTGTGTACAGTTGTAAGTTCTTCAGGTTCTTCTATGTGAGCCGCTGCTGCAATATGGCTACTCACAGATGAGTGGTGTGTTTCCCTGCCCGGGAACCAAACCTGGGTCGCCAAAGTGGAGTGCACCGAACTTTAACTGCTAGGCCGTCAGGGCTGGCCCTTCATTCTGATTTTTATTTATCAAATATTAATTAAAATCTTCCTGTGTTCTGGGGAGTGAAACTTGGTTCTTCCTTTAAGAAGCTCTTCATTAAGTAGGGAAGATGTGCTAAAAATGATGGTGTGAGATGACAGAAGAATTTTATCAGCTTTGCTCTGCAGACAATGTAAGAGAGGGTTTTCTAGAAGGAGGGGAATGCATATATATAGGCATCAAGGTACAAGAGAGAATGACTAATTGTTTGATAGGGGCTGGATTATAAGGTACAGGGATAAAGAAGACTGGTACAGTAAACGGGCCAAATGTGGATGGCTTCATAGAGTTTGGACTTCATTTGTTGGTCAGAGCTTCCCAGTCAGTATATCCTGCCACCCTGGAATATGTAAATGAGTAACATTGGTGCCAGCGTACTGATCACTTCAGCTGTTAATGAAGTAAACAGGGAGACCATAAAGATTGGGAAGCACGGCTGTAAATGATAAGGAGTTTTGAAAGATTTTTACTTAGATGGATGGAATGCTTGAGATCTGAGTTTCCAGAATGATTGCTTTGGCAGCTACAAATGGGTTTTGAGGCTGGGAGACCAATTACTATTCTGTCTCCAAAAGTCCAGGTAAGACATGCCAAGGGCTTCTACTAAGTTGGCATCACTTGGATTGAATAAAAGTACAAAAGTTTGAAACATACTGCTGAAGTAGAATTCATGGGACTTGGTCAGTAGGTGTGAGCTCAGAGGTTTAGAATGAGTTTTGGGCTTGGGAGGTGGTGATGCTTTTAGTCAAACAAGGAATATAAAAGTAGTTGCAGGGGCTGGCCCCATGGCTGAGTGGTTAAGTTTGTGTGCTCTGCTTCCGTGGCCCAGGGTTTCACCAGTTCAAATCCTGGGCGTGGACCTATCACCACTCATCAAGCCATGCTGAGGTGGCATCCCAAGTGCCACAACTAGAAACCACCCGCAACTAAAGTATACAACTATGTACTGGGGGGCTTTGAGGAAAAGAAGGAAAAATAAAATCTTAAAAAAAGTAGTTGCAGATATAGGGGGTGAATTGGTGTCTTCTGGTTGAGGCAAGTGAAATTTGATATATCTTGGGACTTCTAAAATTGATAATCCCTTAGTCAGTCAAAATATCGGTCAAGAAGATTTCGGGACTGATGATAAATGTTTTAGAATCATCAACTTAATGGGTAGCAGTTGAAGACATGGCCCTGGATGGTTTTCTCAGGGAGAATACGTAGAGGGAGAGAAGAAAGCTGAATAGAGACTCCAAAGTTACCAATATTTAAGGATCATGTAGAGAAAGAGAAGTCAACAGAGTAACAAATGGAATTACTAGAGGGTAGGAAATAATACCAGAAGAGAGGTTCCCAAAACCTTAGGAAGAAAGAATTTCAAAGTGAAAGTTGTCAAGACTAGCAAATAAGATAAAAGGTGGTAAGTACCCTTGTGTTTGGGGAAAAGGAGGTTATTTGTGGCTTTGAACAAAGTAATTTCAGTGGAGTGATGGGAGCACAAGCTAGAGTGGACTGAAGTATGTCAGCCTAACAGAAGTGTCTGTGAGTTCTGGGGCAAGAGTTCACTCTGTAGCCCACTCCCATCTGTACTCAGTCCCAGTCATGAGGAACCTTGCTTGTATGGATATGGATACTCCAGCAGATGTGTTAAAACTCCACCCACCCCGTATCTCCCTTTGGCTATCCCTGAGAGTTAAAGGTCCATAAACTGGCAGTGTAGTCAGTACTCAGGAACATGGACCTGGGGAAGAAGTTTGCGTAGGTTCTCAACCTGGACTTTGGGCATTTGTTCAGGGAATTCGAGGGTCCTGGGATGTGGAGCAAAGTCTAGAGGAGAATGCAGGCTTTGGTTAAGGAAGTCCCCTTGGCTCTGGTGGACTTCTACCTGAGTAGGATGGGCATGGCCAGAAGAGAGCAGAGTGGACTCTTTAAAACAAATGGTCCCAAAGGAGGTTCCCTGGTTGCCTAGGTTTAAAGGGTGGTATTAGGGATGTGAAGAACTGGGCAGAAATTTGAGATAGCAAATGGATACTTTGTGGATCTAAACATTTTGTTCTTCACCTTGTTTTAGCTACTAATTCCCCTGGTTCTACTTTTAATCTGATTATTTTCAGTACCAGCAACCATTTTGTTATCTCGCTTTCAAGACTCCTACTCTTTTTGATCACCACTGTTTCTCTTTACAGCACACCTCTCTACTCTGTCAACTCCAACAAATTCATTGATTTGACCACTTTTTTATTCTCTTGCCATTCTTGAATTCTGACCTCCCTCTTTTACCCATTTATGGTCTATAGTTTGTCATTGTAATCATCACAATGCAAATATCCTCAACTCTTTAGCTTCTTTCTCTTTCCTCAATTTTTTTAATCCTCTCTCCTTCCTTCCTTGGATTAAATTCAGCTTTCTGCCTACTCTCTGCTTGTTGCATAGGCACAAGTTAATGTTTCTGAAGAAAACATACGATAGTGACTTTTCTAATTTAAGTAACGACCACTAACCTCAACTTGCCCTTCTTGGCAAACTTTCACTCTCCTAGTGCATTTACTCTTCCATTAATTTAGACAAATCATTTCATACATTCTCCTTTCTCCTTAAACCCTCAGCATCTTCTCCCTTATCGTAACTCTCACTTGCTGACTTTGCTCCTTACTTCATTGAGAAGATATAACTTTTCATTAGAAAATTTACATAATTTCCCATCACCAAATATATATACCCATCTGTATCTCTGCCAACTTCCTGACTGTTACTATGGATGAACTATCTGTACTCCCATCTAAGACCAACCCCTCCACAAAAGCATTTGATTCTGTTTCCTCTCACCTCCTCAAGGCCATTACACTAGAATTTCTTTGTGTTTTCTGTTTCTCTTGGATCAACAGCATACAGAATTGCATAAATTTCTCCCATCTTGAACAACAAACAGCAGCAACAACCACAACATCTTGATCCTACATCATTTTCCTTTTACTATCCTACTGCTCTGCTCCCTTTTTAGCAGAACTTCTCAAAAGAGTTATCTGTTCTGTCTCTAGTTGTCTTCCCATTCTCTCCTGCATTCACTTCATTCAGATTTTTCTTCCATCACTCCACAAAACTGCTCTTTCAGGGTCAGCCGTAACTTCTATATTGCTGAATCCAGTGGTCATTTTTCACTGTTCATCTTCCTTGACTTATCAGTATCATTTGACACGGTTGGTCACCTTCCTTCTTGAAAGACTTTGTTCACTTGCCTTCCAGAACCTCACTCTTCTGATTTTTCTTTTACCTCATTAGTTACTTCTACTCATCTCTTGGATATTGGTTGCTTCTCATCTCCTGGATCACTAAACAGTGGAGTGTACCCTTTCCTACCTTATTTTTCTCCAAAGACTTTATCACTATCTGACACTCTGAGTTTATTCATTCATTCATTTATTCATTCATATATTATGTTTCCCCTAGTAAAATGTATTCTTCATGAAGGTGGATATTTTAGTCAGTTTTGTTCAGTGCTGTATCCCTGGCATATGGTAGGTGCTCAGTAAATATTTGTTAGATGAATGAGTCTTAACATTCTGCACAAGTAGACAGGTAGTTAAAAATTAGTATAGTGGAGAACCAAAATTCTTTTCAGTAAGTCTTGTTACCTGTATTCAAACTCCAGCAGTCTGAGTCTAGAGTCCTGGCTCCTAATCTTTACACTATAAGGCCTCCTGTGAAGATAATTGGTATGGAGCTGGGCTATAAGAAAAACGGGTGAGCTGAGCTTGACTAGTAGTCTAATTCCTGGCCTACCATTAACTTAGTTGTATAACCTTGAACAAATTGCTTACTTTTTTGAGTTTCACTACCTGATCTAAAAATGTGGATTATAGGCTACATGTTATCTAAGGTCTTTCATAACCTCAGTAATTTTATATTGTGTAATTGTGGCATTTTATGCCAACACTTAATGGACCTAGAAGTACAGAGAATGCATGAGACATAAAGATTGTTCCTGTAGTTTAAACTCGTCAAACTGGGAACATGGAGCACTACGCTACCGAGTCTGATGTGCCGCGGTAACTTGGGCCGTACAGCTTTGGGTCTCTCCTTTAGGTAGGCAGAGACAAGAGGTGGAGAGCATCCTGCTTGAGTGATTATGGCATACTGTTGAGAAAGCTGATCAGGAAGAAGGGGGTCTGATAGGTTGAATAAGTGGTTTGGGCAGGTTGTAGAAGATTTTAAAAGGCAGAGATGGCCATTTGGTTTTGTTATGATATTAAATTGTAAACCACCAAAGACTTTTGTTATGGATAAAATGAAAGTACTGGATGAGAAAGATGATTCCAATATGGGTGTTTTTAAGGAAAGGCACATTGGAATTAAGTAAGCGATGTACGAAGCTGCTGCAGTAATTCCAGGAACAAAAAGGATCTGACTCTTTTAACCTGGCAGCAGAGGAAATGGAGAAAAGCGGATGAAAGTGAGAAGGGAAGAGTACCAGCATCTGGTGATTGATTAGATGTGGAGGAATCAAGGAATTAGAGAATTAAGATGATTCTTGGTTTTAGCCAGGGTTATTAGGGTGTTTTTTTATCAGTAGGTTAGGAGTAACAGCAGGAGGAAGGGGTCTTCTATGAATGAATGGTCTGAAGGTCAGGATTTGGGAATTATTCAGCATAGAGATTTTCAAACTTTTTTTTTTTAATGAAATGTTATATGAATATTCAATATGTAAAAAACCATAATAGTGTAGCTGATTTGGTTGGAGCAGGGACAGAGGTGTGTGGTAGATGAGACCAACATCTTGCTGGCTGGTCCTTCTCTTGCTCTCTGAGGGACCTTGTTCAGTCTGCGGGCTCTGATGAGTATAGTCAGAAATCACTGAAGTAGATTATCTGTAAGTGCTCTCCTGGATTGAATATTTGGCCACATGAGTCTATCCTGTGAATCTTCCGGGTGGCAGCATCTTCCTGTGTCTTCTTGGCTTAGCAGTTAGCAAATATTTACTGTTTCAGACTCTTGTCTAGGCTCTGGGGAGTACAAAAAAGATACAGTCTCTCTCCAGTGTAACTTCACAGTTCATTATAGAAAGCCTCCATTTAAAAGATAGTAAAAACATCATCAAGTAATTGTAAGTATAATCCATAAAGTGCTGTGATAAAAAAATATCAGTTGATCTGAGATTGTAAGAAGACATGGCCTAGTCTGAGGCAGTCGAAGAGAGAGATGGTCAAGGAGGACTTCCTTAGGAAGGTTGCTGTTGAGCTTGCCTGGAGATGAAGAGAGAGACAGCAGGTTGTATCTGAGGAACTGAGAAAAGTCCTTCATGGCCAGGGCAGAAGCCTCCGCAGGAGCCTAGGGGGGTGCAAGGTAAAGCTGGAAATAAAGATAAGGGCCAAATCAATACATGTCATGGTAAAGATGTAAGGTTTATTCTGAGAGCATTGGTAATCCACTAAAAGATTTTTAGTGAGTGGGTAACATGACCTGATTTACATTTCAGACAGACCAACCTGGCAGAGAGTTGGTTTCAGGTGAGGGTGAGGTGGAGATGGGGGCACCGGGGAGCAGGGAGACTGCCTAGGAGCACAGAGGCAGTTGAGGTGAGAGCTGGTTAGCCTGAACGGTGCGTGGTGTTACTGGGAAACCGAGATGAAAGCTGGTTCCAGGTATGTTTGGGAGGTACAGTTAACAGGAATTGGTGATTGTTTAGCTACCGGGTATGAGGATGAGAGGGTAACTTTAATGACGCCTCAGATTTTGATCTGAATGGTTGGATAAATACTAATACCATTTATTGACTTCATGGCCTGCACCTCCTTTTTTTAGTTGTTTTTATGTTGCATTCACATGCCATTTTTATTCCTTCTGTCCCCTCAATGCCTCTATTCATCACTGTCTCCTCCATGCCTTCATGTTCTCTCCACGCTCTTAGAATGACTGCTTCTTCCTGTGTTTTAATTCAAATTGAAACATTCCTCCAAACCATGGGCAAAACTTCTTTCTTGGAGTCTACCATCAATAATCTCATCCTTGATTATGTTATCTTTATAGTTTATTGATAGTTGTGGATAGTCTGTACCTTACTGTTTTGTATTTGATGTGGCTTTATAGTTGTTCTCTAGTTATTTTTATATGCACATACATACATTTAAAGGATGCTCCCAATTTATTTTGAAATTTCCTTCTATATTATGAATGTTTGCACCTGAAAATCAGAGTAAAATGTACAGGTACCTCCTATGTTATATTAATTTGTTCTTCGGGACATTAAATAGAATTTTATATTTTTTATAAATGTTGCATTTATATTGTTGAGAACCATTAATTGCCTGTTCTAAGTTAATACTCTAAATTGAATAGCAAAGATATTTTAAAATAGGGATTTTAATGGGAGGAGTGGTGATAGTGTACAAGATTTTTTGAAGTTAGCTATTAAGAAAGGCTTATGGATAAAATTATTTAGGCAGTCTTTCTAAACCGGACAGTTTACTGCTTCATACAAAAGATCCTTGGTTAAAACCAGTCTGATTAAGTTTCCATTAACTTTGTAAATGCTTTTGAATTTATTATTAGATAAATAGTAGTCTTAAATTTTTCTTATTGTAGATTTTGCTTTTTAAATGTGTTTCATCAAGAAACACATAAGGCCTTTACTGTTTTTCTTTCTGCTCTTTTTTCTCTCTTTATCCTTTCTCTTATAATTATTTTGTTTTTAATACACCCTACATCTGAAACTTCTTTTAACTCATTTCATAGTTATCTGAAATGTTATAATTTTGTAGAAGTTCCAAGGAGACTATCGTCATTAATTCAGAGATTCTTATGATATGTCATATTTTAATTGTGCATGTTTATTTTTAATTTACAATTAATAAGTAGGTCAAAAGAAAAGTGAAATATTGAAAACTAATAGTATTCATTTTGATGTCTGATTTTGAAAACTTTGACTCTTTATTTTGGAAGACATATTCAAAGTGAAATTAAAAATGAATCCACATTAATCTTAAAGTGACAAAATACATAATCTGTCACATGTATGAAGCTGCATGAAGGTCAGTTATAAACCAGTGAAGTTTCAGAAACTTTGGAAGTAACTGATGTAAAATGTTGATTAGGTATGTGTTACTATACTATTTTTTAACATGTTAACATAATTTGAAAATTTGAACTGTATTTTATGAGCTTAACTAGTTGTAAATTAAAGTAAAACAAAATAAAACTACAATATTTTAAAAACTAAGCATAAGGCAGTTTGGTAAAGTTTAAGAACATGAATGTTTTAGTTGGACCAGATGTGAAAGACATATTATTTTAAAGGAAAATGAGGTCCACAGCTATCTGTTTGGAAATGTCTTTCAATTACAGTGGCGTCCATGAATGTTGGATTTGAATGAAGATTTGGCTAGAACTTTTCTACATCCTATTCTGTATTTCCTTTTGAATAAGAAATAGCATGTGTGAAATCCATTTACTATAATCTATTCCATACTGCGTAATAAAAATTCTGTGAAGAATGATTATGCACACTATGAAATTATCCCGATTATATGTTCTTTTCACTTTCAGCTAGCTAGTATTTTAAAGTTTGTATAAATGTTACAGGGTGTGTTGATACATTAATTTATTTTTCAAAATGCGAATTGGAAATAACTTACTCTCATTATAGATAATCACATTCCATTGGTGGTGTAACTTCCTATATTTAACCACACATGAAACATTATTCACTGAAAAAGAAATAAGACACTTATCTGAGTGAACAACAACACAAGCGATTAGAAATGAATTCTTGCGTTTTAAGTTGGGAAGTTGCTGAACAAGATTATTTTTATTTCCTAATTCTTATATTAAGCTCTAGAATGGGCTTTAAGTTTTTTAAAATGCAGGATAATTGAACAAGTTAAAAAGAATAATGGTTAGTTCACATTAAAAGTAAAATATGACATTATTTATTTAAACTTAAATATTAAAATTTCAGTAAATAAAATGCAGTTTAATATGTATTTAGTTATTATCTAAGTGACTAATCAGAAAATTTTTTTATGTTGATTTTAATAAGTTCAGTTCTGTCAAAATCCTCATATTGTTCCCATAAGGAAGTAGTATACATGTGCTTATGTGTATATGTGCACGTATGACTCTTTAATTCAAATCAAGAGTATTCAGACTTTCTAATAGGTAAACGTTGACTTGATTTTGTTCCTTTGAATGTAGAACATAACAAACAAGATATAGAATGACCATTTATTATAAGTACAGTGATTTTATATAAGGCTTCAGATTATGTACGCTCATTTAATAATCTTTTACATATTTGATCCAGGCATTATTTTGGTGAATGTAACATTTTTTTCAAATTTTAAAAAGTCATATTTTACTATGATGCTTATAAGGGTAGATCTCAAGAGCATGGACTTTGGAGCCAAAATATCTGCCCCTTAATAACTGTGACTTCTGCTAAGTTGCTTAACCCCTCTGAGCATCATTTTCATCATCAGTAAAGTGGAAGGGTATTTTGACCATTAAGTTCAAAAATATAAAATGCTTAGCAAGAGTACCTTGCATGTAAGAAGTTCTAATAGCATATAACGTATGTGAGATTATTACACTATCTGCACTTAAACAAATATGTGATTTTAGAATCTTGAAAGTTTGTTAATTTTAAAAAAATATGTCAGAATGGGATCTGCTTTAACTATGTTACTGGACATTTTGAGTGTGGGTTTATTTTTTATTAATGCGTTAATTCATACTTGTTTTCATTTAACATTCGGCAATTTAACCGTCATTTAATGTTGATAACTTCTTAGAACTAGACAATAAAAATATACATGGCAATTACATGGACAGTATTTCGTACAATAATACAATTAGAGAACAAAGTTCTAGGTGCTTATTATGTGGAGGCTCATGGCCTTTGATCAAACATGGTGGCACTCACTGTGTTCACATGTTAGGGGTTTGTTAAATATTTGCTGCATTGAATAGAAAATGTGACATGTCTTATTACATAAAGGTTACATAAATGTATAGATGTTGTTAATTAATTTTTAAAATTATGAATGCTTTATTTCCTCATTATTTTGCTTTCCATTTTTTTCTTGTGTTCCACGGAGAAATGGTTCTTAGAGTCCATGAGTTGGTGATGGGGGCTATAACATTTGACTGAGAGCTCCCCTTGCAGATGTCTATATGGATTGAAGCTAGATTATGGTATTTAAGATACAAGCCTACTGACTTTGCCTGGAACAGAAAAATTCTTGTCAGTTAAGCCACAGGCTCACATAAATAAGGCTCTGGTTTTAAAGAAACATAATGTTTAACTGATCTTTGAAAAATCTTGAGTTCAAAGTCATGCATTGCAAAAAAGGAAAACATTTCTGAATTATGAATGCTTTTTGTACTGCAGAGAGATAAAAGATATTCCTTTTAGGGTTAAAGATAGAAAAAACACCCACAGCGAAACAGAAAATGTGTTATAGGTTTAACCGTGGTTTCTAGTAATGTGAAAAATTATGCTACTGTGAAACTACTGAAGAATCATTATCTAACTATTAAATTACTTACAAATGTCAATCTTCAATGTTTGGTAGTGTTTGTTGCCTGACCATAATGCAGGAAAAATAGTCTATTGGATTACCAAGTATTTTTGCTGTATACCTTACTCCAAAACAAGTGAGTTTTTTCACTATAAGAAGCCCAGGAAATGATTTTCATGTGGTTAAGGAATAAATGTGCAAAAAATGATTTTTTCATAAAATTATTTAAGGTGCTGCTGAACTCAGAAGATTCATGCTTTAATTGGTAATTCCTCAGATGACCAGAGTAGAACTCAGGTTACGTACGTTATTTGTATGTAGTTTAAGTTCGTAATGGTGTGATAAAATAGTTTAAAATTCGGCTGACTTTTTCTTTTCCTGGCAGAGAAAGGTAGACAACTCTATGTTAGAGGTATTCATTAGCTGTGTAAATAATTTGGTGCAACATAACATAAAAAATAGTTTTTAAAAATAGGTATGTCTTATTATCTCTGGGTTAATAAATTTTGAAATATCAAGTTGTATGCATTTCTAATTTTAAGGAGACTCTATTCCTAAAGATGACAATAGTCTTTATAAAGCACTAGTGGAAGGTGTTATTATTTCTTAAGATTTTAAAATGTTATAAAATGACACAAATGTTTGTAAAGGAAGTAACTGTACAGGAAATAAAGTATTATAATCGATCTGTTTGTACCTGTTCTCTTACATTTTTCTATACCCTTAATCACATGATTTAGTTCCATGTTATTTAGAGCTTAAAATAACAGATATGATTAGAAGTTAATGTGTCTACTCAGAAAGAATAGGTAACTGTTTCAATAACTGAGACATTAGTGTTCCAAATGTTGTAATTTCAGGTAGTGTGACTTAGAGTAACTCAAGGACTGTGTATATAGAATTAAAAAGTAATAGCTCTTTATGTAGTCAAAAGCATTCATGTCAACTATTAGAATTAACTTAGGATCAAACTAATTTTCTTCAAAATTTAAGTTATTTCACAATTTAAAAATGGAAGTTCTTATAAGTATGACAGTGTTATTATGGATGACACATTGATTCAGTCTACGTGGCTATTCCCAAGTTCTGAAACTTGATTTGTTTTCACAAGTGAAACTTTTAGCAAATTATTGTAATATATTGGAGACTGATTCTTTTTTCTATCTCTATTTTCTTATGGTTAATTAAAAAAAAAAACTATTTTAACCAAAAGCTATTATAAAGTGTTAGGAGGAAACTTTCTACTTTTGAATTGCAAGGTTTGTATGTTCCACAAGCTGCTAGTGTTTAATTCTTAACTTCTTTTCATCTCAGAACTTTATGATTTTAGTAAGTGAGGTAGACATTTATACTTTTATTCTTTTTTATATTATTGCTGAATACAAAATGACACTCAATTTTTGTAAAAATGATCCTATTTCAAATCAGAAAACTGCATCACTAGAGTATATATTCCTATTTTGAAAAGTTCTAAGAATATTATTTTGCTTCTAGCTTTCATATTGATTAGACCATCTCTTTTTAAGGAAAATGTGATTAAGTATGATTTTAAAGTTATAATGGGCAGTTCAAAGAAGCTAACCTTTCATATGATGTCTTAGGAGACAAGAAAAAGATAAATTGAGAACTTTGAGAGAATTTTAGATAATGTCTAGAAATGTAATGCAGTAATATCAAATTTATTTAAACAGCATTCAAAATAGGAAAAAATTGTCTGAATACTTTTATAAGTTCACAGTGTAATAGGTAGTAACTGTAGATGAGGAAAATATATCTTTATGTTTCTTAATTTGTGTTGTAATTTGAGTGTTTTTTTGAGATTTTGTTTAGCAGTTAGTATTACTTTCCAGTTTGTAAATTCAAAGAAAAGCAATTATCTAGAAAAAATCAGATGGCTGTTATGAGACGTGAGGAAAGAAGCACTGTTTACATAACTCATATAGGGGCTTAAAGATAGAAAGCAAAGTAGTTTTATAGTCTTGACTTTCTTATTCTTTTCAGTAAACTAAAAAATATAACATAGCCAGTTTATTTTTCCACAAGTACCTCAGAACTTTTTTCTTTCTCATTCAGTTTACCTTAATTCTGTTACAGTGTATTTTAAAATCTGAATTCTTCCTTATATTAATTTTATTAGTTTATAAAAGGATATATTATAAGGGACTTATAAAATTTTCATCCAATCCAATAAGCATATGTTTAGTGAATCTTTGAAAATATGCATTAGTTAAGCATGCTTGGTGAAAAAGCATATAAAGAGGAACCACCACGAAAAGCAGGAGCTATTTAAAAATTCCTTGCTAGTTTTATTTTCCTTTCAAATCATTTAAGTAATTAGAAGATAGTATGCACTAATTGTTCATCAACTTTTGAATCCTTCATTTAAAAAATCTCATTAAAAGCAACAATGATCTGAAATGACCAAATGCCATTTTTTCCATTTATTTAATCATTTATTCACTCTGTTAATTCATCAACTTTTTAATTGATTACAGCAAAAGGTTAACAAATAATCTTTCTGTATTCCTAGCACTGCTACTTAAAAACCAGTTTAAATATGTAGCAGTAGGAATTTTAATACTGTAATGAGAAAAAGGGTATTGAAGAATTATTCCTAATGACGAAACTTTTTTTCCATTGTTAAGTTTAACAGTAAATGTTTATTTCAGCCTTTTGTCCCAGGATGTTTTCCTTTTCTTTCTCCTCCTCAGAAGCTAAGGCTGTATTTTAGATAAACCCTATCAGGGAAGAGACGCTAAATCCGTGTTGTTTCTTTTTACGTATTTTGTAAAACAGGATTTTTTCTCTTTTGATTTGTAGCATCACAGTAAATCAATCTTCTCTATGTTTCCCTGAATCACTTTCATATTCTCATCTTTTAGTAGTAGTTTTCACAATATTTTTATGGAACCAAATGCCTCATAATTGTAACACACACATAATCTTTTGAGAAGTTATGAAAATACAATTCTTGTGCTTAATGATATCCAGAAAGCATAATATTCTGAAAAAAGAAATTCCCTTTAGTCAATTTAAAATTAAACACTCTAATGCAAAAGGATATCTAAGGTGAAAGATGTTTGTGTAATGCTAAACATAACCAAAGAAACTGTGGTTTTAGCAAAGGTACTATTGCTCTATTTTATCAAGTGCCAGAAGTTGCATAATGAAAGTCTTTCAGTTAGTGAAAATATAAGTAAAAAAACATAAAAATGCCACCCAGCTGGTAGAGATCTTCCTAATTTTTACCTGATTGTATTTCTGAAGAAATATGGCAGGGCTGTCATAAATTTTCAACATGAACTGCATTTTTGTTGCCAATTTCCATATCCTTTAAAAAGTGCTGAAGCGTGCATTTGCTATTTATGTTTGCAGTAGACTGAGTACACTTTTACTATTTGTGGTTTTAGAAATTGGAAACAACCAAACAGTGGTGCTATGGTCTAAAAAAATAAATTTTAAACAGCTGCAGGACAGTATTTTTAGAATGGTAGGAGTCCTTCTAAAGCAATATAATTGTCCCCCACCCCCTTTAAGGATAGAATATGGTTACATACGTAAAGTCAGGTTTCCATTGTCTTTTATCTAAGATGGATTAAATAAATGAAACTAAAAGTGTGCTTTTGATAGTTGTGAAACATGCTTTTAGCATCCTAGAGTCAACTCTTTTTGCTAATCTGCAAATGCTTGTTAATGTATACTAGGAACTTGCCTTAATCATTTTATAGACGTTGAATCCTCACAAAGACCCTTCCTTGGATAAGAACTGTCATTATCCCTATCTTACAAATGAGGAAACTGAGCCTTAAAGAGAAGGTAAGTAACTTGCCCAGGATCACAAAGTTTGTAAAGGGTAGACCTGAGCTTCCAGCACGTTCTCTCTAACGCCAGGCCCACTAATCCAGGTTGTTTTCAACCTTGTGTTTTGTGCAGATCCCATTAAAAGGGGAAAAGAAATCCTTGTAAACCTCAATTTTAAAACATTTCTATGCTAGCATTACTGAAATATGTACAAACATAAAAATCTAGATAGCACCTTATTACTGTGTTTAAATCTAATGAAACTATAAAATCCAAACAAATTTAGAAATTTAAAAACCAGTAACAATCAGATTAATGATCTTAATTTAATGTGACAGACTTTTCACTCCTGAAAATAAATCCCTTCTTTGGCGTAACTACTGTGGTATAAAGAGTCTGTTACATCTTTTCAGTGGTTTGCAATACTTTTTCACAAGTAAAATTGATAGTATTCACAGGGCCATGAAATGTAAAAGCGCAAGGTTGCTCCAGACAGGAGAGAACGGTCCAGGGGGATCCTGGATGCCTGTGCCCCAGCCAGCCACTCCAAAGGCTGTGGGGATTGAAATCTGTGCACCTGTTCCCAGTGGGTGGCTTTCATTTCAAGGGACATGGGTTGGAAAGCTCTGATCACTACTATCTTTTTCGTTGTGATAACTCAATTTTCTGTGACTTTTCTTTATTCTAGTTATTATGAAGTCTATGTATACTGTATCCTGGCATTATTTGGCCGTTATTTATATATTAATTAAGTTAGCATCACTCCGTGTTCCCTCCTCCCCAACTTCCCATTATCCTGCCACTAATTCAAGAGGCTTTGGCTGCCAATTCATTGTTCTTTATTGACACAAAAATTTAATCATGCAAGAAATGTTACTGAAAACATGCAAATTCCCAAGATTTGGTCCACAGTCTTCAATTAAAAGACAGTACTCTGCTATTTACAGGTCTTTTCACAGTAGTTTAAACCTTTTATTGTGTGTATTTTATGGCTTGGTGTCCTGGCAACATACATTTGCTAAATGAGTAGTCAGTCTCTCTTGAAGTAAAAATTGTTACTCAGTGTGAGATTAAGTACTACTAGGCAGGATGAGATTTGGTTTAAATTAGGTTGATTTAGATCACTGTCATAAAATCATCACAGCAGATTCGGTGTAACTTTCTATTGCAACTGCATTCTTCTTGTTACATAAACCATGGTATATTTTCTCTAGAACCACATATGTATGCATAGTTTTGATTGTGTGCATATGTGTATATTTAACTAAAATGTTTGCTGCATGTACTTATAAAGGCATTAGAAAGTAAACCAATTTCATTTTAACAATTTAGTTATAGAGGATTGAATGACAATATTACTCTGCTCTTTTTGATGGAAAACAGTTACCACCAACACAGTGAGCACTTGGATGATATTCTTTAAACGTATGACTTTTGAATTTTATTTTAAAGAAACAATTGGTTTAGTAAAACAAGTAAATTTTTATATATGGATGAATAAATAATAGAGATATTTTCCCCCCAGCACCACTGACAAGACTTTTAAATACCATTCAGAGTATTGATTTTTTTTTTTTTTTCTGTCTACAAGGCTATAAAGCATGATTCTCCTGGGGAGAAGGGATACATGTGTAGTGTGCAAAATACAGTTAACATCAGGAGTGATTTGTTTATTTGGAAGATGGAAAAATGTCTATATTAATATTTATAACACAAACTACAAAATGTATAGTTTGACAGAATCTTTTTGGTTGTCAAGGCATGTCAGTTGTGAAACACTGACACAGGCTATCTAAAAACCTAGAAATGATCAGCAAGAATTTATCTTTAATTTCTAATGTATGAATGAACTGGAAAAGGAAGGTAAAGACCCTGATGCATAATGTGATATTTTGAATTTCTAATGTGAAACAAATAACATGATCTGTTCCATGTCTACTTAAACAAAGACACATTTTACATATATAGATAAAATAATTAAAATTTCAAAAGCCATATGTTAGCTTATAGAACTAAAGTTAATTTTCTTTGATGTTTGTCAAAGTCTTTTAGCCTGTGTAAGGGCTCACTGTCTCTAAGAATTCTGTATAATAATGTTTGAATTGAATTCCTAATATAGGTTATGACCTCCTGATAGAACTTTTCTATGAAAGCTAATAGGAATACGTTATCTTGTTCAATTTTGTTGAACAAACAAGTATTTAATGAACTCTTATTCTTTGTTAGGCCATGGAAATATAAAAATGAATTTGATAGTGTCTTAATATTTAATTTGATATTATAGATCTTTTCATGATGCAATCTTGAAGTATTGAAATATCTTTGCTTCTTAATGAAAACAGTCCTTTTTAAAATTTGGAACTGCATTTTAAAACATCATATTTTATTTAGGATGTCAAATTTTTCTGATCATGGCCTGTTTACAAACAATACTTTTATATTAGGGACCATTGTACATATATTTATACATAAATGTTCGTAGGTGTTTTTGATGTGTATATGAGTTGGGATCAAAAGTTTCTAAGAGCAACACTTATTCCTATCTACACATACATATATTTTGATATTTCATTTTTTAAAAATTGATGGTCATAGTCCCCTAATGAATCATAACCTTCAGAGTTTGGAAAACACTGTCAAAGAATGTTCTTTGGAACCCTATCAGTATTGTTTCTGTGTTTGTCCTGGTTTCTACAGTCAGTACCCTCATAATCTAGAAAATTTGGGTTGGTCACAACACCTCTTTCTATGGTTTAAAGAGTGAAAGAGTGGGATGCGTTTTCTTAAGATTTTACATTGCTCGTATCTGCTTATATCCTAGAATACTAGAAGTCAGAGGTTTTTTTCCTTTGGCCTTAGACCTTGTGGAATCTTATATTTCTGACTTACCGCCTGTGTTGCAGCTAAAATTTCTACAGTAGAGATCTGAGTGTGGTGTGATGAGTCCTAATCAACAAGTTGTGAAGTTCATTGTACTCTTTATTCTCAGGACTAACCACTTTGCTCTGATTAGCAAATATTAAGTCAGAAAAATAATGATTGAGTTTTGCTTTCTTGTCTGGTTAAACCTTATAAAATGTGCAAGTTTTTTCTTTCCTGACACCTAAGATTAATAACACTTATTTAAATAGTTTATTAGTTTATTAATAAGCTATCAAAATGAGAAACAAAAAATCCTTATTAGGATGTCTTATTTGAGATATAAATATACCCCCTTTAAGAAAATAAAATTAAAGCTCAAATAAATTTAAACTTATCCTTTGAAGTAACCAAAGTTCACATCATCTCAACTCTTTATTCTCATTTCAGAGCTCATAATTCTTAGATTTATTCAGATTTTTGCTTTTCAATCAATTTTGTTTTAATAAATTGTTATGTAAATGGGAGGTGGTTTTTTATTGTTTGGTGGTATTTTTGTCCTAAACCCTGATTTTTTTTCACAAAGTCAGTATCAGGACCAGGAACTATAATGCCAGAATCAGAACCTTGACTTTTCCTTTTGAAGACTAGGGAATCTAAATTGACTAAATTGACTAAGAGTTCAAATGATTGCCTGCAAAAGACGTTAGAAATACACTGGGAATAGAAATTTCTAAGAAATCTAAGTTGAAGGGAGTACTGGATTAAGAGATAGGAGAACTTATTTCTGTCATGGCTTTCACAGGAACTAATTTTGCCCTCTTAGACGGGGCAGTCTCTCTGACATCAGTTCACTTAGTAAAATAAGTGAATGTCAGGTGACTACAATAAAATATGTCAAAGACTGGTGGCAGGTGTAAAATTTGATGACATCAATTAAGACACTAGGAATATTAGTATTTTTTGGTCTCATGAACTGAATTGTTTTAAGCCATGGACACTGGGAGTCCTGCGATAATATCCTTTCTTCTTCTGCTAAAGTAGATGACATAAACATTTTAAAATTGGTCTTATTGTGGAATTTGTGATTCAATAAAAACAGTATTTTCATAAAATTTTAATGTAGATAACTTCTTTCTCTCTTGAAATGCCTACTTTTATTTTGTGTTATTTTAAAATTTATAATCTTTATTTATTTATTTATTTATTTTTAAAGATTCTACCCTTCTCCTTTTTCTCCCCAAAGCCCCCCGGTACATAGCTGTATATTTCGTTGTGGGTCCTTCTAGTTGTGGCATGTGGGACGCCGCCTCAGCGTGGTCTGATGAGCAGTGCCATGTCTGCACCCAGGACCCGAACCAACGAAACACTGGGCCGCCTGCAGCGGAGCGTGCGAACCCAACCACTCGGCCACGGGGCCAGCCCCAATATAATCTTTATTTTTTAAGAGCAGTTTTAGGTTTAAAGAAAAATTGAGTTGAAAGTACAGATACCCGTTCTACCACTTTGCCCCCCCATTTCAATTACAATCAATAAGCCAGTCTTGATACATTATTATTAGCTAAAGTCCTTAATTTACATTGAGGGTTCACTCTTCGTGCTGTTCATTCTGTGGGTTTGGACAAATGTATCTACATCATAGTATACGGAGTAGTTACACTGTCGTGAAAGTTTTCTGTGCCCCACCTATTCATCCCTTCTCTCCCTGTGAACCCCTGGTAACAACTGATCTTTTTTCTGCTTCCATAGTTTTACCTTTTCCAAAATGCCATATAGTTGGAATTATTCAGTGTGTAGCCTTTTCAGCTTGGCTTCTTTTACTTAACAATGTACATTTAAGGTTTTTCCATGTCTTTTTGTGGCTTGATAGTGCCCTTCTTTTCATTGTTGAGTAATATTCCATTGTCTGGATGTGCCGCAGTTTGTTTCTCCAGTCACTTATTGAAGGACACCTTGATTGCTTTGACGTTTTGGCAATTATGAATAAAGCTTCTATAAACATTTGTGTGCAGGTTTTTGCGTGGATATACGTATTCAATTCCTTTGTTAAATACCAAGAAATATCGTTTCTACATCATATGGTAGGAGTATGTTTAGTTTTGTGAGAAACTGTCAAATTGTCTTCTAAAGTGGCTGTACCATTTTGCATTCCCACCAGCAGTAAATGAGAGTTCTCATTGCTCTGGATCCTCACCAGCATTTGTTGTCACTGTTCCAAAGTTCGGCCATTCTAACAGGTGTATCGTGGTATCTTATTGTTGCTTTAATTGGCAGTTTTCTGGTGATGTGATATGGAGCATCTTTTCATATGCTTATTTGCCATCTGAATGTCTTCTTTGGTGAAGTGTCTGTTCAGATCTTTTTGCCTCTTTTTCAGTTGAGTTTGTTTTCTTGTTGAGTTTTAAGCATTCTTTGAATATTTTGTTTACCACTTATATTTTATTTACCAGTCCTATTATCAGATATGTGTTTTGCAAAAATTTTCTCCCAGCCTGTGGCTGGTTGCTTGTCTCTTCATTGTCTTAAAACATTTATTTTGAAAACCTTCCCTCGTAGACTATCCAGATTTTTCAGATCTCTATTTTCGTTCTCACCTAAAGGATCTACTCTTCATTTATTGAGAATGACCCAAGAAAGTCTTCTGCTACTTAATTAAATAGTGAAGTAGTTTTGCACAAAATTTCAGCACAAAGAATTGGTCTCTTTACAGAGTTTAAGTATGTAAAAACATTCATAAAAGTTTAGTATCAGTATTGTTTTGCTTTTGGAAGCTTTGCATTGAGCCCAGTGATTTCTATGGCAAGTTTGAATTCGTCATCCATCTTAGTTTGCACTTCTAATGGCATTTCTCAATCTATGTCCCATGAAATTTGAATATTTTTCAAAATATACATATATTTTTTATGTATTAAGTTTTTATACCTAGTCACATGTTTTGGGAATGATTTCATATTTTATTTCATCACTTGGAGATTTGCAGTGCATATGAAAGCTTTAAAAATCAAGTTTTTATAGTAAAGAAACTTGTTTTATTTGTTTAATGCAATAGTTCCGGAAGTCTTTGATGATGGAAGCTTTTCTTTTGGAACATTTATGACGACTTTCACAATGCCGTTGTGCAGAACAGTAGCAAGGAAAATGATGCACCGAAGCTCATGCTCTGGGAAATTCTCTTGGCCTAGTGCCAAAGGGAAGATAAAATGTTAAAATGTATACTTTTTACTATTAGTATAAAGGAATTTTCCTGTGATATTTTTACAAAAACTATTTCCATCCTATACTTATTAAAAGTGGCCAATTGTGTTACATATAGCTTGTGACATGAAGGAACATAGGTTACTACTTAATGGCTTTCCAATCAAAATAAAACTATTTCCCTATTCTTGTGTAAAAAAGGATCTCAAACTTAAGGGTTTTGATTTGTCTCACAAATTCTTCTGGAGAGTGTTGTTTTCTTTGGTGGTGAGGACTTCCTCTTTGATTTCATAAGATTTGACCAGTGAAAATGTCTTTGGGTGGTCCTTTAGCCTGGGAGATTGATAGAAAAATCTTAGTTTACCTTTTCTGATAAATAGCCACTGCAGTTCTCGTATTCAGACCCATCATACGGTTTCCTCTGTGGATCTGGCCAAAGGAGTAGGATCAGCACATGAACTTTCCTGAGGCTTGGCTTTTTAAAAGGGGACCATGTTTCTCTGAAATCTTGGATTGATGAGAACCTTAACGTTTTTCGTTAGTTGAACTGAAGTGAACCTGAAATATGTTCACGTTAAAAATTATAGTTTTCATTTTAGAGACTGATGTTTCAAAGATTTTGTTTCTGATTTAAGTCTGTGAGCCTTTAATGCCAAGTTATGATTTATGAACATGGAAAGGAGAAAAAAAGGATCTTACTTTTGGCTTTTAATTATTTCTTAAAGTGTTTTATGTTTTTTGAATTTACAGATTAAATTTCTACACAGTGTTCTTTGAATTTCCTCATATGATTATTCTCTTTCTTTGAATATACATTTATTTTTTGCTCATAAAGTTTTTCAGTATATACAATATGTACTTAATTATTCTAATTTATAAGAGACAGGTAAGGATGGGTTGTAACTGATTTGCTTTCGAAAATTGTTATTTCTTAAAATTAAAAAAAGTAGGAAATAGAGAAAACTTTATTTCAACCTAACTCTTTTATAACAAAGAGTGGGTACTAAAATTACTATGTAAGAGCTCTATTATAGTAATTATTTACAGGATTTGATTTTTCCTTCTTAGTGTTTTTAACATACAGAATTTGCTTTTGCCTAATATAGTTTCATTTGTTTGGGAAATAGGACAAATTAAGTGATCTCTGACCATTTCTTTTTTAAAAAGTTCTTTCTGAGAACGTGCCAACGATACTAGCCACTTTAAAGAGGATTTATTGTAAACAATTTTTTCCACCCATATAACAGAATTAAAAGACTGCTATGAGGTGAATTCACATTACTTGTAAAAATGAATAAGATGATTTAATGGTGGTGAGCACTGAGGTATATAGTGTGCTACAGTGGAAAAAGATATGAACCAGAATGCCAGAAAGGTGGGTTTGAGATCCTCAAATAATCTAGCCTACTCCCCCAAAGGACCTTGGCTCTTACTGCTTCCTTCTGTGAAACTCTCTTCTTAGCCCACCCCTCCCAATATTTGTGTTTTGCCCAGATGTCTGCTAATATTACCCCTTCTGAGATTATTACCCTTATCTGAGATTATTACCTTTATTTAAAATAACACTCGGCACCCTTTGTTCTCTTCTTTACTCTGTTTTATTTTACTTCATTGCACTTATTCCTGTCATGAGATAAAATGTTTATTTATTTTTCACCTTTTTTGTTTGCTTTGTTAGAATATAAGCTTAGAGTACAGGGACATTGCTTTGTTATTTGTTTTATCTCTAAGGGTGTGGAAGATTTTCTAGCCCGTAAATAAATCTTGAAGGATTGAATTAATGAGTTTTGGTAAATCATGTAACTTGTTAGGCTGAAGTTTCCATATCTCTAAAATATGTGATCAGGTTCCTATGTTTCCTTCTGTTTCATGTGTGAAATCTTTTGTTCTTCTCTGTTCACTAATTGATTGTGTTGTTTTTAAGGCACTAAGAAATGTTCTATTTTTCTGTGGTTATATTTGCATATCTTTTGCTCTAATACTTGTAACCTACTCTGATGTGTTTTAGTCATCCTCTTGTTCTCTTTGGCATCCAGTATGCAACCTTGCATATTGTGTGCATATTTTGTATCTTTTGTATCTCATTATCTGACAAGATTAAGAAATTAAATATTCTAGTTAACAAAGACTTATCATGCATTGAATATCTAATATTCAAGGAATTACATCACAATAAGGTACGTTTGATGTTAATCTTTAAACACACACATAGACACACACACACACACCCGCTCACATATACTCATATAGGTCTTTTTCTTAAGAAAGCATTTAGAATGCCTGCTTTCCTTCAGAGTCTTTGGTATAGAACTTCAAAAATGTTTTCTGGGTGATTATTGAATGAGTAGAGCAAGGGTTCAAATCTTGTTTCTTTTCTTTTTTAAAGATTGGCACTGAACTAACATCTGTTGCCAATCTTCTTCTTCTTCTCCCCAGTACATGGATGTATATTCTAGTTGTAGGTCCTTCTAGTTTGACTGTGTGGGATGCTACCACAGCATGGCCTGATGAGTGGTGCTACATCTGCACCCAGGATCCGAACTGGCGAACACCAGGCTGCCGAAGCGGAGTGAATGAACTTAACCACTTGGCCACAGGGCTATCCTCCCAGTTTCTTATTAGTTATATGAATATGAACCAGTGGCTTTCTCTTCTTGGGCTTTAGTTTCCTCATCTATAAATTGGAGAAATACCTTCCTCCTCATCATTGTATTGACAGTTATTAAATATTTCCATGTGTGCAGATACTTTAAGTATTTTATATTATTTAATTTTCATAATAATCGTATGAGGTATGGGGGTATTACATTTTACCATTTTACAGATGAAGAAATTGACATATTTAAGAGGTTAAATACCTTGCAAGGTCACAGAGCTAGTAAGTGATTGAACCAGTTTGGAACCAAGATGATTTAACATTTCCATCATAGGCTTCTTATATTAATGTAGAGAAGATAATATTTTGCAAATATTGAGTTCTCATGATCGGAACATATTAGGTTCTCAAAACATGTTGATGCCCTTCCTTCTCTTTGTTTTGCAGAGATTTTGTGTTTGAATAACATTTATATGCCTTATTTCCCCCTTGCCTTCTTGGTAGGAAATCAGTTGACTATGTAGCTTTCCTGTTACCCAGTGCAAATTATCTAAAGAATAGATATGTTCTGTTATACTACTGTTTACAAAATATTTCTATAAGTGTTATGTAGATCTGAAAATTATGGGAGTGGGGAATGGGTTTTATATAAATGTTACATTTTCTTTTACTTACCTAGGGGGATAAAGCTTGATGTGGCTGAAAGCACAGAATTCTTATACAGGAGATCTGGATTTTTTTTTTTTTCTAGCTTTCTCATAATTGGCTGGTAACTTTGAAAGTTACAACTACTGGATTTTAATTTTATTACTTATAAAATAGTAGGGTAGAAGTACGTAATTTCTAACATTTTTGGATTCTATCCTGCTCCCTATGGTTTTATCTTTCATATCACTACCCTTTTCATTTACTGTATACAGGAAACTTGCCAAAGGAAATCAGTAAGTACATCTTCTATAGGAAAGTATGTTAATTATTCTTTCTGTTATTTTCTTTTGAAACGTATTTAATTGGCAGTAGTATAGTTTTACAGAATATCATTGTTCACATGTGAATTGCTGTTTGTTTATGAATAAAAGCTGAATGTTCTAGTCTTAAGATAAAAACTCAACCTGGGAAGTGGTAATGTTGGCGTTGGAAGCCTGAGGAGGAGATTTTCTAAAAATCTCAGATGATCAGACAGCTGCAAGATGAGTGCCTAGCTACGCTAATGTCACCTCTCCCGTTTTCCTTCTGGGTCTTTTTGTACACCAAGGTTCTCAGTTGTGTTTGAGGAGGTGAGAAGAGAGTTTGCAAGGAGCAAATACCTTTACATTTCTGCCTGGATCTGTGTGAATTTTGGTTCACTTTAAGTTGTCTAACATTTTAGTCTCATACTGTTTTGTAATTCCCTATTTCTGAGACTGCTATTTACCACAGATTTAAATATTCCATTTGAGAAGAAAGGTCAGGAGAGTGACTGCAAAGATGGTGACATAGGAGGCTACTGAAATCCCTCCTTCCCATGGACACACTGAATGTACAGCTACACACAGAGCAATTCCCTCAGGAAAAAATCTAGAAACCAGCTGAGCGACTGTTACATCTTGGGTGAGTGAGAAAATACCCATATTGAAATATATGCAGTCATCTAAATGCTGACCGCGATCATCCCCAGAGAACAGGGAAGCAGGTGGACTCCTTCCCTGCCCTCTGCTTCTAGCCCACTCCAAGTCATCAGTATCTTTCTGGAAGGAGCTTATAAATATGTCTGGCACCCCAGCTTTTGCCGCTGCTGCCAGAGGAACAGGCCTCCAGATCACCTCAATCTGATTATCAATGAGGCATGTGTTCAAGAGTCCCCAAAACTGTAGCAAACAAAGAAGTTCTTAACAGGTTCAGGAATTTCACCCCCATCTCACCCCCGCCACTGCCACCTCATGGCTATATACCCAGGCTCAGTGCAGAGAGAGCAGGTAAAAATTCCCTCCTCCCAGTTTCCCTCTCGAAGGGACCTAACTACATACTTTCTCAGCTGTCATCTCAGGGTCCACCTTCGAGCCAGCCTGCATTTAGGTGCTGACTATGATTGTCCCCTTTGGGATGCCAACAGGTCTTGGCATATCTTCAGGTACTGTTATACAATAAGAACAAAGAAGGAAGCTTGGACAATCACACCGGTTTGTGAGTCAACCAAGAATTTGGGCCTGGCTGATAGACAAGGTACATTTACTACATAGGACTACTCTGTGAATACTGAGAGAGGTGGCTGTTTTCTTTCGTGCACAGGGATCAACACAAAGAGGCAAGGAAAATGAAGAAACAGGGGAATATGTTTGAAACAAAAGAACAAGATAAGACTCCAGAAATAGTTCTCTTTTTTTTGGTGAGAAAGATTAAGCTAACAGCTGTCACCAATCTTCCTCTCTTTTTGCTTGAGGAAGATTAGCCCTGAGCTAACATCTGTGCCAGTCCTCCTCCACTTTGCATGTGGGTCACCACCCCAGCAAGGCTGACAGGTAGTGTTGGTCTGTGCCCGGGATCCAAACCTACAAACCAGGCTGCTGAAGTGGAGTTGCTGAACTCAACCACTATGCCAGGGGAACGGCCTCCAGATATAATTCTTAATGAAGATAAGTGACTTACCTGATAGAGTTCAAAATAATGCTCATAAAAATGCCCACCGAGGTTAGGAGAGTGATGCATGCACAAAGTGATAATTTCAACAGAGAGATAGAAAATACTAAAAAGTACCAAACAGAAATTATAGAACTGAAGAATATAATAACTTAGCTGAAAAATTCAGTAGGTGGATTCAATAGCAGAATAGATCAAGCAGAAGAAAGGATCAGTGAACTTGGAGCCAGAGCAGTGGAATTCATCCAATCAGAGGAAGAAAAAGAAAAAAAGAATGAAAAAGAGTGAAGATAGCTTAAGTGTCTTATGGAACTCCGTGAATCAGACCAATATTAGCATTACAAGGGTCCCAGAAAGAAAAGAATGAGAGAAAGGGGTAGAAAGTGTATTCTTAGAAATAATGGCTGAAACTCTGCCTAACCTGGTGAAAGCAGCAGACATTCAGATCCTGGAAGCGTAAAGAATACCAGAAAAGGTAAAACTAAAGGACCCACTCCAAGACACAGCATAATTAAATTGTCAAAAGTTAAAGACAAGGAGAGAATCTTATAAGGAGGAAGAGAAAAACAGCTTGTTATGAACAAAGGAACCTGCATAAGACCATCAGCATATTTTTCAGCAGGAGCTTTGCAGGCCAGAAGGGAGTGGTAAAGTATACTCAGAGTGCGGAAAGAAAAAAACTGGCAAGCAAAAATACTCTACCTAGCAAAGTTGTCCTTCAGTTTTTTCATACAAAAGTTTTTCCATTGGACTCTGGGAGTCCAGAGACTTGGGTTCTAATTTCTGATTGATTTGTGCTTGTGACTGGGCAGATGGCTTAGCCTGCTTGAGACTCAGGTTTCACATTTGGCTAGAATGGAGAGCACCATAGTGTTTTCAGCCCCACACATAGGATTTTGTGAAATACCAGATGTCCTTGCTTCTAAGATACGTGTTTTAACTTTCTGAAAATAGTGTGCTTCTTAAATTGATAAGTGTATTTAAAGTGATAGCCTTTTCTTTTTTTTGTAAGTAGTTTTTATTAATCAATGGTTTTTGTAATCAGTAATGACTCAGATTTAAGGAGAAATGGCAGTTATCTGTTTTAGGGGTGTATATTTAAAAGTAATATTTAACAATCTCAGATTAAAATTTGGTGAGATTTTCACATTTTGCATACACTTAAATCTTTTCTATAATGTTTATAAATGTTATTTAAAAACAAAATAGAGAACACAATGGTAATACAATTCAGACACTCCTTTTTTTTAAAAAAAAATTTGACTATTAACAAAATATAAACTTGAAACATGTATTTTATTGAACTGTATTATCCCAGAATTATGACTAAGGAATTTATGTGGTAGAAAAAATGCTATAAATAGACTTGATAGTAAACTTTGAATCTAATTTTGGCTTTGCCACCAACTCGTTTTGTTATGTTGGCCAAGTTGCTTAATTTTCTGTTAATTTTTTTGATGAGAATTAAATTATCTGCCTTTCAATTCCAAGACCCAAATGTTGTTATAAAGCTCTTCAAAGATCATGTATTTTCAAGACTTTTAAAGTTTGTAAAGCCTTATATAAATTCAGGATTTTAGCTCTGTTTGTAATTTTTTTTCCTTAAAAAAATGCTTTAAGTTTTCTGTGTTTTTTCTTTTCTTAGTGAAAAATGAAATAAGAAGAAGAATACTGCCCTACCTGGAATAACACTGAGTTTCCTTTTTCATGAATATCTTTTAAGGAAGCTAATGAAAAACATAATGAAACATTGTAGGTTAAGATCTTGTTACAGTTTTAAAACTGATAGATTGGATTTTTTAAATTAAACTTTTAATTTTGAGATAACAGTAGGTTCATATGCATTTTTAAGAAATAATACTGAGAGATCCTTGGTACCACCTTTAACCATTTTGCCCCAATTTAACATCTTGCAAAACTGTAGTTCAATATCACAATCAGTATATTGACATTAATGCATCAAGGTCCAGAACAATTTGTCTACCACAAAGACCTCTCCATTTGCTGTTTTCTAGGCACACCCACTGTGCTGCCCCCTCCCCACTAGTCTCTCCTCCATTTCTGCAGTTTTGTCAACTCAAGAATTTTATATAAATGGAAGCATACAAAAGGGACCTTTTGGGATAGGGTTTTTTTCACTCACTGTAATTTCCTGGAGTTGTTGCATGTGTCAGTAGTTTGTTCCTTTTTATTACGTAGTAGCATTTTATTCTACCACAGTTAATTTAATCATTCATCAGTTGAAAAACATCTGGGTGGTTTCTGGTTTTTGGCTATTATATATAAAGTGCTATGAACATTTGTGTACAGATTTTTGTATATGAACGTAAGTTTTCATTTCTCTGAGATAAATGCCTAAGAGTGCAATTGCTGGGTCATATAATTGTATGATTAGTTTTATAAGATACTGTTTTCCAGAGTGGCTGTACCATTCTACAGTCCAATCAGCAATGTATGAGTGACCCATCCATTGGTGAGTGATCCATCCATTGATGAGTGATCCATACATTGATGAGTGACCCATCCATTGATGAGTGACCCATACATTGATGAGTGACCCGGTTTCTTCGCATTGTTGCCTACGTTTGGTGCTGTCTTTGTTTTTTTGTTTTAGGCATTCAGATAGGTGTATAATGTATCTCTTTGTGTCTTTCATTTGCATTTCACTAATGACTAATGATGTAGAACGTTTTTTCATGTGGTTATTTCCATGTATTTCCTCTTTAGTGAAATGCTTGTTCACGTCTTTTCCCCATTTATAATTAGATTATTTGTTGTTTTACTGTTGAATTTTTGAGCTCTTTATAGATACTCCTCCTTTGTTAGATATGTGTTTCACAAATATTTTTCTCACAGTTCTGCAGCTTGCCCTTTTATCCTCTGAATATGGTCTTTTGCAGAGAAAAGTTTTTAATTTTGAATGAGGTCCAGTTTATCAATTTTTTCCTTTTATGGAGTGTACTTTTGGTGTGAAGTTTAAGAACTCTTTGACTAACCCTAGATTCTGAAGATTTTCTCCTATATTTATTTTTCTAAAAGTTTTATAGTTTTACATTTTATGTAATGCTCTATGACCCATTTTGAGTTAATTTTTGTATAAGTGTTGAAGTTTAATTTGAAGATATTTATTTATTTATTTGCCAACAGATCCTCACTTGCTTCAGCATTGTTTGTTGGAAAGGCTATCCTTCCTCTGGATTGTATTTCCAACTTTGTCAAAAATCAGTTGGGCATATTTTTGTGTGTATGCTTCCGGGTTTATAGTCTCTTCCATTTATCTGTGTGTGTATTTCTCTGCCAATACCATACTGTTTTGATTAGTGTAGTAGGCCTTAAGATCAGATTAATTTTTTTCCACTATATTATTTTTTAATATTGTTTATTCTAGGGCCTGTGCCTTTCTATATAATTTTGAGAATTGACTTGTATGTCTACAAATAACGTTGCTGGGATTTTGATAGAAATTGCCGAACCTATAAATCAGTTTGGGGAGAATTGATGTCTCTGCTGTGTTGAGTCTTGTAATCTGTGAAAATGGTGTGTTTCTCCATTTCATTTAAGTATTCTTTAATTTCTTTCATCAACATTTTTTAATCTTCAGTCTATAGATCCTGTAGCTGTTTTGTTATCTTTATACTTAAGTGGTGTATTTTCTTTGTGTGATTGTAAGTAGTATTTTGTTTTAATTTTGGTTTCCACATGTTCCTTGTTGGCATATAAAAATTTAATTGTTGTGTATCCGTCTTATATCTGAACTGACTGAACAGTTCTAGGAGTTTTTCTGTAGATTTGTTGAGACCTTCTACTTAAAGAGTCATGTCATCTGCAAATGGGGATACTTTTATTTCTTCCTTTCGTGTTTGTATTCCATTTATTTCTTTTTATTGTCAATGCACTGGGCAGAACTTTCAGTACTATGTTGAATAAGAGGAGTGAAAGCAGACATCCTTGCCTTGTTCTTGGTCTTAGGAGGAAAGCATTTGCTGGGATTTTTATCATGAAATGATGTTGGGTTATGTCAAATGCTTTTTCTACATCAATTTACATGTCACATGATTTCCTTAGTCTCTTGATATAGAGTATTACACTGATTGGTTCACAAATATTGAATCAGCCTTGCATACCTGGAATAAATTCCAGTGATCATTGTGTATAATTCTTTTTATATATTGCTGGATTTGATTTACTAATATTTTGTTGAGAATTTTCACATCTAAATTCATGAGAGATATTGGCCTGTAGTTTCTTTCTTCTTCTTTTTTTTTTTTGTACTGTGTTTGGTTTTGTTGTGCCTTAGTCTCCTTGTGCTATACTTTGTTTTGGTATTGGAGTAATACTGGTCATAAAATCAGTTGGCAAGTTTTTCCTCCTCTTTAATTTTCTGGAACAGATTGTGTAAAGGTGACATTAATTTGCTTTAAATATTTGGTAGAATTCTGTGAAACCATCTGGCCCTGAAGATTTCCTCTGTCTTCTCTACTCCAGTGTTGTGTCCATCTAAGTCAGTTTGTTTGGGTTATTATATTTTTCAATTCTTTAATTTCTAATTGATTAGTTATTCATTTGTTTTAAAAGAATTTTAATGGCTTGTGGAAGCATGTGTGATGGCTGCTTTAAAATCCTTGTCAAACAATTCTAACATCTGATTCATCTTGGTTTTGACATTTATTGGTTGTTTTTTCTTATTCATGTTGTGCTTTCCTGCTTCTTGGTATAACAGTGATTTTTCATTATATCCTAGATGTGATATTATGAGACTCTGGATCCTATTTAATCTTTTTTTTCTTTTTTCTTTTTAATCATCTAGGACCCTGTTTGAAGTGTAACATGAGGGCTGGGTGAATGTGTTTGTTCAGGTTCCCACTAGGTCCCCCTGCCTCCCACAGTAAGTCAGGACCGCTGCAGCAAAAGCAGCACACTGACCCCCACTGCCTTGTGGCAGATGGGTAGATTGCATGCTTACCTAACCCTCTTGGGGATTTGGGTTGGCGTATCAGTTCCCTTCTGAGCCTGCTGCCACCAGGGGAGGGAGGGAAGGGTAAAGTGCCAACTAGCTCTGCGTCCTGCCACCTCCTTTGGCTTCATTAATGCAGATTAAGGTCAGGACTTTGCTTCACCTTGGGCCCTGCTGACACCAGGGGAGTGAGGAATAGGAGTGGCGGCTAGCCCTACTTGGCACTGCTGAGTAGGTGTGGAGATTCAGGCCTCAGTGATGCTAAGGGAAGGAGGAAAGTGGAGCAGGGACTAATAACCTTGGCTTGTACTGCCTTGGTCAGTCTCATTGATTTTGTGTATGTGGGGGGGGGGTCAGTCTCACTGATACCTTGTTCAGCTTCTTCCTGGGCCCCACTGACAACAGGATTGTCTTCTTAATAAATGTCATTGCTGCTGGGGAGGGGTGGAGGCTCTGCTTTTTGCTCCACCCTGCAGATGCTACTTCAGTGGGGGAATTCTAGCCTCTGAGAAGAATGAGCAACAGAGGGGAAGATCACCTCCCATCTCTGCCCACTGACAACATCCCTGCAGGGAAGTTGGAGCACCCCCTGGTTCTTCCTGGTGGAGGGTGGAAGATCAGCCTGCCAGACTGCCTGATTCTCTACTAGTGGGTGAATCAGGCTGTCTGCTTCTGTGTGTGCAGAGATGGGATGGGGTGGGGATTTGGGGGTGGAAATTTGACTCTCATTTAGTCTGCTGAAAGGAGAGAGTGCAGTTTTTCCATTGGTGATTGGCTGGAGTAGGGTGAGTATTGCCAAAAATGTTTTCTGTTGTTGGTCCACCCTTTTCCTGTTTCTTGGCTGGGAAGGAGCAGCCTTTTCTTGGAGCTTGTTTCCTTCTCTACCTTTTGGTGGTTTCACAAGGAGTCTTCTCTGGCCCCCTGCCTGGGATATATGAGAGGCAATAGGAACCCAGGGCCCTCACTGCTGTGTTAGTCCTCAAGCTGTGAGGTCCTAGGCAGCTAGCCTTCTTTTTCCCCGTTTCAGAAACTCCCTGTGCTTCTTTGTTGTGTTATATATAGGATATTTTAGTTGTGAGAGGAAGGACCTGGGAGATATGGGGCTTTCCATTTTGACAGAACCTAACGTCCCTTAAGATCTTGTTTTTGTTAATATGGAAGCACTTAAAATTAAATATTCTTATTATAGTGGAGTAGTATTTAGTAAAAAATTTTTCTGTGAAGATTTTCATTGATTTCTACATTAGATTGTGATTCATTATTAGCATTTTGTTTTCTAGAATCATAGAATTATTTTCTTATACAATGAGGAAACTCTCTGACCTTTTTTATTATGGTAAAATATAAATAACAAAAAATTTTGCATTTTAACTATTTTTAAGTGTACAATTTGGTGGAATTCATTATATTCACAGTGTTGTGCAACCATTACCATTACCTATTTTTCAAAGCTTTTTTGTTAATTAATAGACTTTTTTTGAACTGTTTTAGGTTTACAGAAAAATGAGTGGAAAGTACAGAAAGTTCCCATGTTACTTTTTCCTTCCCCCCTGTACCCTATTATTAGCATCGTGCATTAGTGTAGTGCCTTTGTTATAACTGATGAGCCACATACATTCTGTGGGTTTTGACAAATGTATAATAACATCTGTCCACCATTACAGTGTCATACAGAGTAGTTTCACTCTCCTAAAAATCCCGTGTGTTCCACTCTTCATCCTTCCTCCTTCCCTCCCCCCAAACTCCTCCAACCACTATCTTTTTACTGTGCCTAATTTAATATCATAAAACGTCCATTTTTTAAAAAGTTTATCAAAATTCAGTTTCAGAACATTAAGTAGGTGAAATACAGTGCAAAAACCATTTTTATAAATGTTTAATTTACATAGAACCTGTTACTACAAGCTATTCATATACTCTTTTAGAGTGGTTTGCAAAGGTGCTAGTTTGATTTATAACTCATAAAAGTGGAAGCCAATTTAAACTGCATTATGCACTGTTATGGCAATTGATGTTCATATCTGCTCAGTTTTCCGCTATTCACCTCACTTTTTATGCCCCATGATTCTTAGACTGCCTCATGGTCTATGTTGTCTTAGGTTTGCATTATATATTATAGATTAACAAGAAAGGGGTCAGACTCTTTGAGATAATGTATGTAAATACCCTTATTTTATAAAGAAGGAACCAAACTCCAGAGATATAAAAGGTTAATTTCTTACTTTATTTGTTTATACGAAAGCAAAACTTAACATGTATTAAACTCTTACTTTGTGGCTATGATATGTCTTCATACATTTTGTATTTTGACAAACCCGAGGACTCGAGAAATGGATAATCTTGCCCATGATCTCTCAGGACCTTCATGGCAGAACCCAGATTGCAACTGGACTCTCAGCCACTGTCCAGTACTGCAGTCAGGAAAGACTGCACGCTGAAGCTCCTCTTCCTGGCTGCGCTCTTTGATGTTGAAGCCCAGTTACTGAAGTGATCTAGAATGAAGGATCAGAATCTAGTGGACCCACTTTATCCCTGAATACAAGCATTATCCTGTCAGATCCCCAGCTTAACCATTGAGTCATAATATGATACAAGTGTTCTATGCTCTAGTCAACTGTGTGGGCATGGGAGGCACAAAGGCAGAAGGCAGTAGAGTGAGTAGAGCAGCAAAGTAGATAGTGACAGTCAGTGTGATTAGTGCTGTGATAGAAGTATTTTTGGGTATACAAGATGAGACATCGGGGATGTCTTACCCCCAAAAAGAGACAGCGAAGCTGAATTTTGCTATTGGCTTCATTAAAGGGTGTTAATGTCTCTGAAGCATCTATCTTTAGGCCTTTTAAAAACTATTTGTAACCCTTTCTGACTCTCTGCTGACAACAGTCCTCCCCAACCTACAAGATTTCAAGCCCCACTGAGAAAGTACAGTTACAGTTGTTGGTTTAGAACCGTTAAAAAGAATCAAACTTCTGTATCTACTTAGTGAGAGATGTTTGTGATAGTGACATTTAATGAAAAATAGCTTGTTTTGTGCTGGTAAGAGCTCAGCCTTGGAATTAGGTAGAACTGATTTGATTGAATCTGGGTTCTGCAGTTATGTGACCTCGGATAAAGGAGATAGCCTCTGTAAAACAAGGACACAACTGTTTTGTGGATTAAATGAGATTATGCTTATAAAAAGCTCTTAGCACAGTGCCTGGTATATACTGATAATGTGTTAGCTGCTTTTATTAATAAATGAACCTTACCTTAACCGAGTTTATAACTGTAAAAATACAATGTTAGTACATGTTACTTTGGTGCTAAATTTGTGCTTAAAATAGTTGGGAAAATGTTCTATTTAAGTTTATGTAGAGTTATAATAATATTTCCAGTAGGAACCATAAATTTAAACACATGCCAAGAAATGAGAATTAAGAGCAGTCCTATTTTGGTAAATAGATAATAAACAGTGTTTTTCTAAGAAGACCACAAAGAATTTACCCCTAGAGTTCTCCAGTGGCATCAGGATGTTCAGCGTTTGACTGTTTATGCAGGCCCTCTCCAGTGCTCGGAAATCCGTATGCTGTGTGTACATCTTTGTTTAGTCACCTCTTACGACCAAGGAACTTTTGATAAAGAAAGTTCTTGTTTCATTAATTTTAGATTGCCTCTTTTATCAGTAGTGAAGGATTGCCAGTACAATTGCTCAACTAGTAAATTTTTTTTGTGTCTTCAGACTTCTTTTTTCTTTTTTGAAACATATTGGGTCCATTGTTAATCATAAGAAAGTTGTGATCCCTGATTTCAGGGAGTTTAGGAAGACTGATACAAATATATGCAGGGTAAATTAAGGATAGTATTTTACACGTAATGAAAATAAGAAAAATAAATGACTATATGCTGTTGGAATCCCATGCCATCACTATTGAAAAACCTAGTGGAATTTTGTGAATGCCCTACCGGGAGGGATGATTTCAGAGAGTTGTCGCATTTTATGGTAGCTGGGTGATGAGCTTACATTAGATTGTGATCTTACTTTTATCAGTCTTGAAGTGACTCACTGTCCAGGCTGGGGGCACTGGTTTGAAAGGTCCTCTTCAGTTATAAGCCATAAAAATGCCATGGTGGTTTGGGGTTTCGATTAAAAATAGAGTGTGCTGATTTCTGTGTAGGTGTGCTTACCGTATTTATTTACATTTATTCAATGTTGGTATTGCTTTTATTTCTAGCAAATATTTCTTAAATGTATTTTTGTCTTGTTTGTGTTATAAAACAGAAAAAGCAAAACTAAAGGTATAAATTCATACACATTTTATCACTTGTTAAATAAAACATTCATTGAACAAATAACATCAGAGAAGTTGCCTCTTTCTCTACTTTTTTCCTGTTAAATTAGAGCCCTGAGATTAATTAAAACTTGTTGCAGTTTTCATCATCTTAAAGCTGATGCTTAAAACTAATATAGCTACAAAAAAATGAATACTTCTTAGAATTTAAACAGTTGTTATACACATGAACTGTTCTGCTGGAGATCTCATTACTCAGGATTCATAATCACTCTATTCAGATGTCACAGGAGTGGGCTTATTTGGGTATCTTTGAGATTTGAAGCAAATCTGTACGAGCCTATTTATTGATGGTCTTCATTGGCCAGAGACAGAGGCTTTTATAGATTTGCTTGGAAATAGAAATTAAAAAACACCAGCAGCTAACATGTATATAATACTTTATTGTTTGTAGAGCCTTGTATGTACAGAATGTCCTTGATTCTGTTAGCAGTTTGATGAAGGAGTGTTCTTGTCTTAAAGAGCTTAATTGACATGCCCATGATCATAACGCCTAGTAAGTGCAGGATGTTAGACTTTAGCTTCCATGTTCTTTTCTACATTCTCCAAGGAAATGTCTTTATTTTAAAATTAGTCTTAATCAATATTGTACTCACAGTATCTTCGGATTATTTTATCTGATTTTCCATTGCATTTTGGAAAAAAAATTAACAGAAGTTAAGCCAGCATTCTTATTTTAATAGTTGGAAATGACAACTATAGAGGTGCTGGGGAAATGTTAGGCTCTGTGGAAATGAAAGTAATTGTAGGATCCAAGTTAAGTACAAGAAAATTATATTCACATTCTGAACGCAAAACCACATGAGAACTCCAGATTCAGAGTTTTAAATGAAAATAAAATAAAAACAAGAAGAAAACTAACCAAATCACCAGTTTTCCTTGTTGTGATGTTGTACTAATACACCTTTTAAAGGTAGTGATGATGTATTAATACACCTTTTAAAGGTTATGATAAACTGCACAGACGTGCTCTAGTTCCTTTAGACAGAATTTCCCTGAACTCATGTCACCTACAAGGGATTTGTGGAGTTAGTCAACCGTTAACGAACATCGACCTTTCATTTGGCTGGAGAGGGCAGAAAGGTTCTTCTGCAGAAGATAGCAAATACTGTATGTATGGAGACTGAGGAAAATTGCATATGCTATGATTTTGTTTTAATCAGAAAAAATTTAATAAAATATAAAGTATTCCCTAAAGTCCTCCATTGCCATTAATTCAGCAAGGCTCACGTTTGCCCCCAGTGCAGGTCTGCTTCTACGGAGTTGTTCAAAAATGATTTTGTTGTTCTTCCATCAATCCCAGGAACAGTAACTACGTGTCTGTGGCTAATACAGGTATTGCCAGAATGCCCTTTAAAAAGGTAAATTTCCTACCTGGAAGTCTGCCAAGAGTTGTTTTCCAAATAGTAACCTTTCCTGAATCAAAGGAGGCAGCTGTTGACTTCCTGTGTGGACGCAGAGGAGTGGGGAGTATCAGGGCAAGCTGCGGCTCGGCTTTCCCATCCCACCTCCTGGGCTTGTGCCCGCAGCGTCTATTTTGAGTCGCCAGACTCAAAGTAAATAATTTTACTTACCATCTTCTTTATATACTGGCTTAAAACTTTACTTTGTAAATTAAAAATAAATTATGTTGCAAGCAGTTTATCTTTCTTAACTGATTTTTGTCACTTTTTGTATACTTTGCAGTTCTTGAAATACTAGGATGAGTCTTACTTATGGTAAAAGAAGTAAAGAGAATTTAAATGTATTATTGTTCTGACCAGAAAATATTAAGACTACATGTCACAGAAAGAGTCTGTTAGGGTTAGAAAGAACCTTAGATCACTGAGACCTCTCATCAGGGAGCTG
The DNA here is from genome assembly GCF_021613505.1 of Equus quagga. Lineage (NCBI taxonomy): Eukaryota > Metazoa > Chordata > Mammalia > Perissodactyla > Equidae > Equus > Equus quagga. The sequence continues at coordinate 20,219,452 of NC_060281.1, forward strand.
TAGCAGAATAATCTGAAGAACTTTCCACAGATTTCCTCAGATCATTTGATTGGATAGTTTTGAGGTAGCCCCTGTGCATGGTGCATTTTTATAAAGCTTCTGAGGAGATGATTTTGATTAGTATTCATGGTGAAGAACTACTTAAATTATCATCCAGCTGTTTCAAGTGAGGCCCAAAGACGTGAGCTGGTTTGCCCAGAGACTGCTGATGGCTGAGCCCAGACCAGATTCTGGTCTCCTACCTCAAGTCCCATGGCTTTTTCCCGCTTTACCAAAGTCATCTCCTAATTTGGATGTTTACACTAATACTGGAAAACCTCTCTTTTTTTTTCTCACTTGTTTCAAACTTCTGAGATTGTAGTCCTGTGAAATGCTTAGAGACTCTACCTCCAACATTAAATTGTAAGTAACTGCAAGATAGGGACTGAACATAGTCATGTCTTTTAACCTCTGAGAAATGTTTTACACAGTTCGTTTAATGTAAAAACTCAGTAAGTGCTTATTAAAGGAGTAATTCTGATTTGGAATAATGTAGCATCTGGTGCCACACACACTTGGTTCATGGCCAGTGTTCAACAATATTTCTTGAATAAAAATCAGTCTTTAGGTAATCTTTTTATAATTTTAGATGTAAATTCCACTTTCCACATAATCTCTGCATAATTTAGAACAATTTTTTATAATTTAGAATGATTTTTATAATTTAGAATGATTTTTATTTTCCCAGAATAATTGTTTTGTTTTGCTTTTTGTGTAACAGTAGTATAGTTGTTGCTTCTGAAAGTAAAATCACATTTGAGTAGTAAAAAGAGTAATGCACTTAATATTAGACCAAATTACATCACTATCTAGGGTTTAATTTTCCTCCATCTGTAAATGAATGAAGTAGGCTAGATCTCTGCTCAAAAATTATGTGACTATATCCTATTGGCTCTGTTTCTTTATATACATATAAAGATATATATCCTATTGTCTCTGTTTCTCTGGAGAACCCTGACTAATACAATCTCTCTATATTTCTTTTTTATAAAATGTTTAATATAAATGGTAATGCTAAGCACTTTGAATAAATAAAACAGGAGGTAGGGGACTAGAGAGTGATCACAAGTCCCATTTCAAATAGAGTAGCGAGAAGGCCTTTCTGAACAGATAATGTTAAAACAGAGTCCTGAAGAAAGTAAGGGAGTGAGACGTGTGTATACCTTAGGGGCAGAGGGAAGTGTCTGTTTATAACAGCTTTGTTAATATTAAGACAAAACTGGAGATAATCCAAATGTTCATCAGCTAGTAAATGGATAAACAAGTTATGGTACATGTATACAGTGGAATACTGGCCAGCAATAAATAGGAACAAATTATTGATACACGCAACAACATGGATATGTCTCAAAAGCATTACACTACGTGAATAAAATCAGCCATAAAAGAATACGCACTGTATGATTCCATTATTATAACATTCTAAAAAGGCAAAACTGTAGAAACAAGGAACAGATCAGTGGTCCACAGAGATGGAGGGGAGGATTGTCTATAAAGGGCACAAAGAAACTTTTGGGAATGGTGGAAATGTTCTCTATCTTTATTGTGGTATTTACATATCTGTATTTGTCAGCACTCAAACTATGCATTCAAAAGGGGGAATTTTACTGTATGGAAATTATACCTCACTAAATCTGGCTTAAAAGAATTCTTTGTACATGACATACTATGAAGTAAACCTGATGCCCACTGAAGATATACCATTTCTATCTTGTGACCTTTCTATCTTTGAGGATAGAATTACCTCCATTCCAGTTTGAAAAGCATGGAGGCAAGAAAATTCTCACAATAGTCAATTATGCTAATTATGATAGTTAATTTATGAACAATTTCAGCTGTGAAGAAGTGCTTTTTAGCGCTTCATAAATTGTGGAAGTCCTAGAAAGCAATAGTTTTTTGAGGAACACAAGTAAACAATGCTCTAATTACAAAATAAAACCAAAAGATATTGTTAATATTACGATCCAGGGATACAGTTTCCTTTGATATGAGAAGTGAACTTTAACTGCCAGTGTCACAATTAAAACCAGAGTCAAGCCATTGCCATGTTTCATCAAAATTTCAGTAAATATTTCTCTCAGTGTTCCTATCGTCTTCTAAATTTTCCTTATTCCAGCCAAAAAGGAAAAAAATCAGCCAAAATCACCAGTCTCTTCCATCCTAGGACTTCTAATTGAATGCCAGAATCCCAAAAGTAATAAATGTTGTCTAACTGAAAGATGCAAATGATCAAGACTTTAAAAATGTAAAGCAGCTAATTTAGCACATGAGCAAAGACAGAGATCAGGAAAAGATAATCCACCAAGCCCCCCACCTTTATTAGCCACACTCTCAGAACTTACCCTTAAGAAGTGTCTTAACATAACTGCAGCCCAGTCACTCCAACACAGTTAAGGATTCTAGAAGCTTTACAGGAAAGACAAGTTGCTTAGTTATCATTTAGTAAGCTCTCAGAACAGTGGAGCCAGATGTAAATTTCCACGAGAAATTCCGAAAGAGCATGAGACTTTGGTACACCTGCAATAAAGATCTTTTTGTTGCTATCACTTCTTTTCCTCTTCATTCTTGCCAAAGCATTAGGTTAGGTGGATAAAACTAATGACCTTGACAGGCTTTATAGTGCCTACAACTCCTATCCATTCAAAGCGTTTAACCTATTTGGAGAATCCTGGCCAGGAACAGTCGTAAACTACATGGGTGTATCTTTTCAGAGATCCTAATATATGACTGGTAACTCAAATTTAAGGCTGTTTTTAACTATTTGGTTACCCTATTGGGTATATATGTAGGAGTGGAATTGTTTGGTCGTGTAGTGTGTATTTAACTGTATTAAAAAACTGCCAATGTATTTCTCAAAGTGGTTGTACAGCTTACTTCCACATCAGCAGTGTGTGAGAGTTTGGTTACTTCACCTCTTTGCCAGTGCTTGGTATCATGTCCTTTAAATTTTAGCCATTCTAGGGGCTGTGTAATAGTATGTAAGTGTGGTTTGAGTTTGCATTTCCCTAATGACTAATGATGTTGTGCATTGTTTCATGTGTTTATTGGCCATTTGAATATCTTCTTTGGTAAAGTATCTGTTCAAATCCTTGGCAGTTTTTATTGTTGGTTTTTTTGGCCTTTATTATTGAGTGGTGAGATTTCTTTATGTTCTCCAGGTACAGGGCTTCATCAGGTAGTATTTTACAAATGTTTTCCCTCAGTGTGTGACTTGTTTCTTTTCCTTCTGGTATTCCAATTTTATGTATGTTAGATCATTTAATATCATCTCACTGCTCTTGGATCTTCTGTTTTCCTTCTTTCAATTTGTTTTCCTTTGTGTTTAAATTTGGATAATTTCTATTCACCTGTCTTCAAGTTTACTGATTCTTTCCTTACTTGTGTCCTTAACTGCTGATAAGCACAACTAAGGAATTAATCTCTGACATTCTATTTTTTATTTCTAGCTGCCCCATTTGACTTTTTGTGTAGGTTCCCTCTCTCTGCTGCAATCCCCCATCTGTTCATGCATGTTGTGCCCTTTTCCACTAGAACCTTTAACATATTAATGATAGTTATTTTAAAGTTCATATATAATATTTCCCATATCTGGGTCATCTCTGAACCTGGATTTGTTGACCATGCTATCTTTTGACAGTTGGTTCTATTTTAGTTGCTTTTATTGTGTGTTTCATAATTGTGATTGAGTGCTGTATATTGCTTATGAAGGAACAGTATGTATTTTCCTACATAGTCCTTGCTCCTGGTAACGGGCACACCACCTCTTCTGTTAAGCACGGGTGGTTGAGTCAATCAGCAGTTGAGCTGGGTTTGGATTTTGTTGTTGCTACAGTAACCTTTAGTGCCCCAGGCCTTAATGTCCTCCAGTGGGGGCTGATGTTCCTTTGTGCTCAGTGTGGAGTCTTAGCGCTGGTGCGTTTTTCTTAGTGTTCCTGCTCTTTCAGGATGGTTTTCTGCAGTTCTTGTATGCCTGCACTGTAGAGAGAGTCTCTCTCCATGCTCTTGCTTTTCCCCCAGCAGTAGACTCCTGTTTCTTGTTACTGAGTCTGGGGCTTGTGGTCGGGACAGGATGGAAGTTTCTCAATTCTTCTTGTTCAACCTTAATCTTAAGTGGGCCTTGGGAATGTGGCCTTCTCTGTGTACCAGCCTACCCTCTTCTGCAGTCAGACTGCAGACTTCTGCTAAAATCTGGGCCCAAGAGGGTTTCCTGCCTCTCCCCTAGTAGCTTAAGCTTTTGTTTAGTATGAGATAATGGTCTGGGGAGGGGGTGGGTTTTGTATATGTGCAGCTGAGCCCGTGCTCACCCTTTAAAATTCATTAGAATTTTACCTGTTTTCTTCTTATCCGTTTTTACGGTGGCCACCTCTTTCTCCAATGCCCCATCATCGGTGAACAGTTTGTGCGTCCGGTCTCTCCTGAGAGGTTTTCATTTCTCTCTGGAATTCGTTTACTTGGTGCCTCAGCTCTCTGGTGGGCTCAAGAAAAGTTATGATTTTATAGATTATCTTGAGTTTTCTCATTGCTACTGTTGGAGCAACATTCTCTTCTGGCTCTCTACAGTCTAAAGCAGAAGCAGAACTCCCCAAGAATTATTATGTATTGGGAAGAGTTTTTATGATAAAGTATGAATCCGCAAAGGAATAAGCTGTTTATGGCAGACTGCTTTGTGGCACACTCCTCAACTGTCTGGCATATGTGTTCCCCTCCACTGACATTGCGGGAACTTTTCTAGAAAATTCAAGAAGTACTGAATCTTAGGCCAAGCAAAAAACAAAGGCAGAAAAACCCACCTTAAAACATTGGTGAGTCATCAGTGAGATAGACAGTTGTAGGTCAGCTGCTCATTCCCAAACCCCTTCCGTGTCTACCTCTCTAGAGAGGTGGCTGGAACAGGTAAGTACACTTGATTCTTGTTATCGGAGAAGTCAGGTTCTATAAAGTTGCCAGAACACAGAACCATTGCTCCTGGGGGAAATATGTACACACATACACATGCACACACACATCCCCTCCTCACACAGACTATAATCTTAAATCCTAGAAATAACTCATCTTAGTAGATCTATTTTCTTTATTTTACAAAAGAGAAAACAAGGTTCAGAGTGTTAACTCACTTGCCTGAGGCTGCCCCACCAACAGGTCCCAGAGTTGGAGATTCATGGAGATTCATAACTCCATTCAGCTGGCCCTTCAGTAAGGGCTTCTTGGACTACCGTGCTCTGCGCTACAGTCTCCATCCTCTGGTCAGCTCTGTGTGAGAGCCGAAATGAGAAGGCAGTGTCACCTTTTTAGACTTCATCTAGGAATTCATGAATTGGCAACTAAAATTGTTGCTGCTCTGCACATGTCAGTGAAAACATGGCAAATACCGATTTGGGGATTACAAGTTTTAGTGAGTAGATGAATTTGCAAATACAAAATTCATGAATTAGGAGGATCAACTGTATTTACTTTTCTAATCTCCCTGAGAGTTAGAGGTGGATATATAACTGAGTTCTAGCTAGTGAGAAGTAAGTAAAAGTCTGCGGTAGGGCTTTTGCTCTTTCTGATAAAAGTGACAAAGTGACTGGTGCTGCGTCACCCTTTTCTTTCTTATTTGAGTGTTGATATGAGTTGGAAAGTGTGGCAGTAGTCCTCTGACAAGTAGGTGATGCTAGTTGAGGATGAAAAGCAGAACTGAAATGTGGAAAGATCGTGTTCCCCCATAGTGCCTGATGAGCAGCTAAACCTATCTTAACAACCTTCCACCTGTAGTCATTTTAAGTGAGAAAAATAATCCCATGCATGTTTAAGCCACTCTTGGTTAACCTTTCTATTACTTGGAACAGAGTTCATTCTTAATTGACATAGCCAGTAATTCAGTTTTTATGTAGGTTTTTTTTTTGAAACATGGAAACAACATACTAATGGTGGTTGATTATGCTCACCACTTTATGTATGTGATATTTATGTGCTGTATTAGAGAAAAGGTTTTTTAAATTTGCTATAAGGAAGATTGGCCCCAAGTTAACATCTGTTGCAAATCTTCCTCTTTTTGCTTGAGGAATATTAGTCCTGAGCTAATATCCATGCCAATCTTCCTTTATTTTTCTATATGGATCGCTGCCACAGCATGGCTGACAAGTGGTGTAGGTCCACGCCTGGGATCCAAACCTGCAAACCCAGGCTGCCAAAGTGGAACGTGCTGAATTTAACCACTACACCACAGGGCTAGACCCCCCAAATGTGTGTTTAGAAATTCAGTTTGTGGGGATCTCACTGACAGTTTGTTTCAGAGAAGGGAGAATGCAGTAGGAGTTTGGACCCTGGAGAGATTTCTCTGGTGTCTGTACTCAGAGACTTCTGTTCTAGAACAGTATTTCCCTGCATAGAAGTTAGGTCTTCTGAGGTGGGTGGAGTCAACCCAAAACTTATAATGTGGCTTTGAACTAGTGTTCCTTCTTCTGTGGCACGAGTCATTTTCATAGCCAGGTCCAGGTAATGCTTCCTTCTGGACACCATAATTTATCAGTTAAACGTTGCCCTATTTCAGTGAGGGGAAAATTTGTGGACCGGTTAAAGGATTTTCTAGAAAGAGCTTCTTATCATGACCTGGAACAGAGCATTTGAGTATCTGGATTTTTCCTTGTATAACAAAAGTGTTATGTCTCCTACAAATTACACTTCCTTTTTTTCTGTGAGTAGTTTTACTGTGTTCATTAGTTTTTTTCCTTTGCATTTACTTTAATTTCTTATTCTACTCTTCTCATTTAGACATACAAATTTTGCAGATTTTTTTTTGTTTCAATTCAGTATTCATTTCAGGCAGTTAGGAAACTCACCATAATTCACTTACATATAAAAAATGTTTTTACCAGCTAAAACAATATTTTTAGTTTCAGATTTTGCTATGCTTGCAGAATCTATGTGTGTTGTGCTCATTCATTTTTATGGAAAATCTTTACATCTCTAGACTTTAGACATAGTACTTATGTTTTCGGTCATCTAATTTTAGACTAATTTTCAAGAAAACATTTGGTCATGCATTTAAAATGTTTTCTCTTCTGCTCCGAAGCCATACTGTTGTGCTACTCCTCTGAATACTTGCCATAGATCTATCTTTTTATAAAGTCCCTTTTAACATTCCAGAAAGTTTTAACTGCCTTGTTTGGAGACCTACCTCATGCTAACAATTTTTCAAAATAAACAATACAGTGAGTTTATATCTTAATTGACAAGAACATAAATGAATCACATCTCAGCCTGCCAAAGGGCTGTGTAAGAGAAACACATTGGTATCCTTGTCAATGATCTTGGTTTAACCATTTGAGAAGTACATGCCATGCCTTATAACAGGCTTTATGGTACCTACATTTCAAATGATATTTTAATGTTCTATTTTATTTCTCTGATGAATACAACATAAATTAATCATTTGGACCCATTTCTTAGATTATTTTATAACCTAGAACAAATTTTGGGAATGTTGGACCTTCTTGTTATTTGTGTGTGTGTGTATGTGTGTGTGTGGTTTCTTGTTTCTACTTTCAAGAAAAAAACTCAGACTAATTGTTTTTTGAAAAATTCCTGACATAACTGAACTGAAATGTATTAATATTTTACATTTATGAAATAGAAAATAAAATAATTCAAGAGCAAGACAAACCAACCAACAAAAAAGCTAACTAAATATGGATCTCCTGGTTAATAGCTAAACAAAGAAAAGAATTAAAATACTTTAAAAGTTACAAATTTATGAATGAGTTGTAGAGAGAAACTAAAAACTTATAGTCTGTTTGAAATACAGAATCACTTACTGTTCAGAAACTATGTAGATGAATTGCAGGATATGAGTGAATCTGTACCTTCTATCTAGTCTCCATGACACCTGTCTCTGAAGAAAGTTTTATGTTAAGATATTGAGTGAGGCTAATGTTGGTAACCTGTCTGTCAGCCTTTCCCTGGGATGACAGTTTGGTCTGCACCTCAGATATCTGATGGGTCTTACTGATTTTGGAGCCTCAGATGCCCCGTTAGGAATATGTTAATTAAGTAATCTGGAATATGACTTCATGAGCAGTAATCTGAGCAGGTGCATTCGAACATGCTCAAGAATCTTTCACTTCTGGAAAGGTGGATTCAGTATCACTGAATCCAGTATTGCTGTGTTATAGGAAAATGGGCCTGTTGCATTGCTATCAAGTGGAGCTTGATCAAATCTGGCATAAGTCATATTTGATGGCATACTGTCCTTGAATAGTAGAGGCTTGGACCACCTGCAAAGATGACTGGAGAACTGGACAGCTTGGTCATGCCCTTCAGTGGGGATGGGAGGGTAGGGATGTGGAGGCAGGAATCTAACACAATCGCACAGATTTTTTGACATACTCCATTGTGGATTGTGCGATAGAGATGGACACTCAGTCGAATTGAGAGGCATATTCCTTACCACTGGGATTTGAGCCCCTTTTCTCTCTCTTATTTCTTTCATCTTGCAACCACTTTTCCCAGTGAGAGAGCCCCACTGAGTAGCAGGGACCATGTGCCTCAGGTGACTGGTAGTGGTGGGTTGTCTGTTGTTGTTGTTTTCCCATTATCTGTATTCTTGATGCCAGGAGCATCCCTCAGTGTGTTTATATCAGGATATCACTCTGGCTCTGCACCTTTGTAACATAAAACAGGTGAGTCAGTACAGTGAGAAATAGGAATATTTCTGGAAGTCACTCCTAAACCATAACTACTAACAATAACCATACAAGGAAGTGACTGTTCACCATAAATAGATCACACTAACCCCAAACTAAATGTATCCCCAACTGGTCCTCCCCTTAGCAGGATTCCAAAACGGCCCTCAGGCGCTCCAAAGTCACCAACAAGAGGGAACTGTGAGGGAGGGAAGTCAGTGTGGAAGGAGCTAGCTGACTGTAGTGAAAATGCTTTTTGTAACTTTTTTATTTTTTATAAAACCATATGACCATGTATCTTAGACCTCTTCAGGGCCATGGAAAGAGTCGATACAACCAAGACCTAAGGCTTACCTTCATTATACTTTCATGGTAAATCCACTTGTGTGTGTTTCTTAAGTGTGTTTGTAAGATAAACTTAAAAATTATTACAGGATCAAGAAAGCAATACAAATAGGCAAAACAGTATGAGTTTATCACTATTGTATTGTGAAAGGTAAGAGCTGCTTTCCACTAGTTGCATATATATAGTTTGCAGAATAAGCTATGTTTAAAAGCTCTGAGTTGATTTGTAGTTTAAATCAAGTGTTTATTTTATGTGTAATCTTCAACTCAGCCTTATGTTGGGTTCTGTGGGGATTATGAATACAGTGCTTATCTTTAGGGAGTTTAAAAGTCTTATTGGGATAATATACTCAGGTGGAATAATTTAAGAGTATTTTACGGTATTAGGATAATTCCATCTAATAACTGCATATGTCTTGTGTGTGAGAATCATGCTGTCCTCCCAACAGTTCTCTGAGCGACCCTGAGAGAAGTTGTTTTGTAGCTGCAGAAACAGCATCAGCAAGTAAATCTTGGAGCTAGCACCAGAATCCATGTCATTTGCCTGTTCATCTTTTTCTCCTTAAATTTTTTAAAAAATCTTTCCCCTCTGTCGTAAATAATAAAACACTTCTTATGATAGTATGTTTCATAAAGTGTAAGTATACTGTATTAGTTTCCTAGGGCTGCTGGCAACAAAGTACTACAAATTGGGTGACTTAAAACAAAATGAATTTATTGTCTGACAGTTCTGGAGGCTGGAAGTTCTAAGTCAGGGTGTCCTCAGGCTGGTTCCTTCTGGAGGCTCTGAGGGAGAATCTGTTCCCTGCTTCTCTCCCAGCTTCTGGTGATTGCTGGCCATCATTGGGATTGGTGAGTTTTAGATGGATCACTGCATCTCTGCCTCCACTTCACACGGTGTTCTCCCTATGTCCTTGTGTCTTCACATGCTCATCTTTTTATTAGGACACTAGTCATATTGAATTAGGGCCCACTCTATGGCAGTATGAGCTCTTGTTAATTAATTACATCTACAATGACCGCATTTCCAAAAACGGTCACGTTCTGAGGCAGTGGCAAGGTTAGGGCTTCAACATTTCTTTTTCGAGGGCGACACAATTCAACCCATAACATAAACCTAGGGAGATTATATTTTTGGACAGATCTCATTTTCCTCTTTGAAATTCTGTCAATAGATAATTAAAGAAAATAATTCTGAATTTGTACACAGAAGCCACATTACTTTAAGTGAACTGTTTAACCTCTTGCAATAAAGAATAGACGACTCTGTCCTGCTAACTTATAGTGTGCTTTTGCGAATCAAGTGAGATACTTTAAAACGTGCCCCTACTTGTTTTTATTTTGTTTTTTCCATTGAGACGTTAAGTGCCTTTCATTTTCTTGAGGCTTTAACTGTTGATTTGTAGTTATGGAGGAGCTGATTCCTACATAAAGCCCTTTTTAAAGTGCTCCATAGAGGTTAGGATTAAAGTCATTAATGAGGGTCATTTGAGTGGTATTATGACTTGAATGGTTTTTGAAAGAATTTTAGGTAAAAGTTATGGAAACCACCTTAGGTACACAAATGTATATACACTATATAGAGTAATCAAAAAAGGTTATTTGAAGGATTCCTTATTCAGTAATCATTTGATAAAGAAAGAAGAATGTAGAAGTTAAAAAATGAAGATTATAGATTAAGGTTTGGGACAAACTTACTGTGTTAGGGTGTGAAATGGTAAAATAATTAAATAGTCAATAGTTATAATTTCAGATACTTAATTTTTAGAATGCTGATCATGATCTAAAACAGTGATTCTTATGCTTGATGTAATATTAGAATTACCTAAAAAGCTTTTAAAAAAATACTGATGCCTGGACCCCTATCAAAACCAATTCAATCAGAATCTCCTAGGGGTAGAGTTCTGACTTTGGTATGTTTTCAGACCTGTGTGCAATTCTGTTGTGCAGCTGGGGTTGAGAATGACGGATCTGGAGGGATCATTATATTAATGAATGATCATTAATCTGGAATTGATACATTATAAGTGAGATGTTATATCAATTTATTTTTGGAAACTGATTTTTAATTACCACCTTTAAAAATATGACATTTTAAAATACAAAAATTGATATACCTTTTTCTTAGGCATTTATTGATTGTTAAGCCTCTTTAATTATTGGACACTACTGAAACTCCTTTCTGAAAACAGTATTATATATAAATTAATAGAATTGAACAATAATCCTATGAAGTTGAAAGAAGGAAAAAATGTTTTACCATTGTTTATAACAGAAAAAAAATCACATTTTTTCCAGATAATTGCATTTTCATTGAAAATTATTGGAAGTGGCATTCCTTTTACTTATTAATGTTCTGTGATCACATCAGCAGAGATGAAGTATAAGTGATGGTGTCTGTTGAATTCTTTACAAGTACATCTTGGCTTTAACGAGGTTATCAGAATCCCACATTCTTTTTCACTAGTACCTTAAAAATTATGGTGTTAAAATGTCATAGGATTACTTCTTAAATTTTTTTAATAAAAAATATTACAAATTATCCTTTCAAATTAGTTAACCCAAAAATCTTTCTGGTCACAGGTGGAAAAAAAGTACTTCATTATTCCAAAATATATATAGTTTAAGAGAAGGCTGAGGTACTTTTTTATGGTACGTATGTTTTCCTTACACTTGTTTGTAACTACCGTCATAGAATTAGAGCATTAAAAAATACTTGTTTCTTGTCGTGCTCAGAAAATTGTTAATATTTTCTTTGGATTGGTAGATGAATATGGCAAAGGTGGCATCGATTTAAACATTTTTGGAAGCAAAGATCCCAGAAACTTTGAAATCACATTTAATGATGTGAATAGCAGAACAAAGAAAAGAAAGGAAAGGGAGCTAGCATTTTGAAATTTATACCATTCATTGAGCCTATGTCTTTAAATGTGCTAGCAGAGGTTATCCGAAGAAGTGTTTGCATTGAACTTTTCACCGTTCTAGAACTCAGGAAGGATGCAACAGTTTTGTTAGTTAAAAAACACTATACAAATGTTGAGGATGTCTGCATGACATTAGGAGATTGAAGTCATTTTGTCATCCTGTGATAAGACCAAGACCAGGTGGCTCTATTCTGTGGCTTAGGATGTGGGTTTCTTTGGTTCTGCTAGTGTGAGACACTGAGGAAACAAGTTACATATGCAAAATGAGCTGGTTTTGAAGCTCTGTGTAGCTTGGTAGTGTGATTATTGGCCATTTTGTGACAAGCTGTTTTCTGTTTTTTCTACCTAGAGTGCAGATGGGTCATGCTGAGGAATTACAAATATATAGTTTACTATAAGATGGAAGTACTGGGTTTGGCTTTATTCTTATTGTTTGGATGTCAGGTGAATTATTTACTGTAATGTATATTCTAAAAATGAAAATTGCCCATTTGTGGGTAGAGTGGCCCATGATGTGTGTACATAAGGGAACTTTTACTGATATTCATTCATGAGAGTGCCTCATTCTAGGCTCTAGTTAGCTCCATTGCCTTAAACCGTGGTGTTTTTTCCTCAACACAGTGACCTTGGAATCTCAGTCTTGCCCTTTAGTGTCTCTTTTTTTCTTACTTTGCTTTTATTCATTAAAAAACAACATTCTCAATTACTTGTTTATAATGCAAAATCTACTTACTATTTATGAGAAAATTCATGGTCCAACCTATATATGTTAATAGGAAGCTAAAAGGAACCAGCTTAATCAAGATTCTAATCAGTCCAGTAAGTTTCTTTGTTTAGTTTTACTTGTTTCACAGTAATTTTAGTGTGCTATCCTTTTCAGACCTACCCTCCTTCTTTCTAAGATAATCAGATAGTAAGATAATCTAAGATAAGATAATCAGAGTCACACTCTCCAAACTGCAGATCAAACACTACCTTCTCTACAGAATTCATGTATTCACTGTCCATACATCAGGCACTTTCGCATGTTAGGTTTCTTAAACCTGATGACAGTCTTGTAAGCTTTCTTCTTTAATTTTTCATTGTTTAGTCATTCCTTCATTGAACAGACTTTCACCAAGCATCATCCTCCAATCTTTTTTTATATAATAGCTTCACATATACTGTAAAATGAATTTCCACAATTTTTCTAAGTAATCACATACTTAAGATGAAATTTTACCTGTAGTGAAAAGGTCATCTTTACAGTACTCATAACTTTGGGCATCAATTGTCTCTTTGCAAATGGCTAGGTGGAATGTGCCTAAATGCAGAAAAAAAGAACCTAAGAATCATTTTTACTGTTAGCCCATTATGATCCCTGTGAAGGCAGAGACCGTGTTGGTAGCTGTGTTTCTAGCACTTCCAGAATGTTTGCTCTATATAGTAGGTGTGCAGTAAATAATCTTTGAATGAATGAATGATGGAGGTATCAAGCTACCTGTGATTGAACCAATAGGCAAAACAAAACGTATTAACCTTTAGGATTTTTCTTTATATGAAGTTAGTTTTCAGTTAGGAAAGGAACTGCTTCCTCAGGTTAGACTCCGTATCTCTCATGGTTTTGAATAGATTGCGATTCTTTCTGTTTTACTAGGTGTCTTTACATGGCTTGCATCATAGAAAGACTGAGATTGTCAACAATATTATTCTTAAGTAAATATAGCTATTCCAGTCATTGTAAACATTGATGATTAAGAATTTTAAAAATACTTTGAGACTTTTGCTTTTAGACACACTATTGAGTTAATAAATAGATGTCCTTTAGCATATTTTGAACCTAATTACACTGAAAAACACTTAGCACATGCCTCAACTTTTAAGCCATTTGAAAGCCTTTACGTTAAGAATAAATTGAGGGGCCAGCCCAGTGGTGTAGTGGTTAAGTTCGTGTGCTCTGCTTCACTGGCCCAGGATTCGCCGGTTCTGATCCTGGGTGTGGACCTACACATCGCTCGTCAAGCCATCCTGTGGCAGCATCCCACACCTAGGATATACAACTATTTACTGGCCCTTTGGGGAGAAGAAAAGAGGAAGGTTGGCAGCAGATGTTAGCTCAGGGCCAATCTTTCTTGCCCACCCCCCAAAAAAAGACATTCATGTTAAAAAAAAATAAATAAATTGAGTTATTTCTAAAGCCACATGTGCCAAAAAATGTTAAGTGAAAATATTAGACACGTGTCCAAAAATAGATCTTGGCTAGAGCAAAATGATTTTCTTAACAATGATCACATTTGTGATTATTTGAAACAACTTTTTTCTTTTTAAATACCTTATAGCTCAATTAAATTTGAGTGAATTCTTGAAAAAGATATTAGATATAGTCTGTAATCCTTTGCCTTTTTCTTTCAGTTACCCATACATAGGTACATAGTACTCACCCTAATTTGACTTTTAAGTATACTTTTGCACTCCACTTTGTGTTTGGGCAGAGAGGCATATCATATAGAGATCTCACATATAATAAAATATGACCAGCAAAACTGGCTGTAAGGTTAATTGATTTGGTATCATTACCTTTACAGTATCCCCCCCCTTATCCACTGGGAATATCTTGGGAGACGCCCAGTGGAAGCCTGAAACCACAGAGAGTACCAAACCCTGTAAATACTATGCTTTTTCCTATGCATACATACCTATGCTAAATTTATAAATTAGGCACAGTAAGAGATTAACAACAATAATTAATGATAAAATAGAGCAATTATAACAACATACTTTTATAAAAGTTACCATAGATCTTAGTAGTCTCAGCATATGATTGTTTTTCTTTTCTTAGGAAGTCCGGGACTTTCACCTTTTCACTTAAAGGAAACACTTGATGGCTTCTCTTTAGCATAACCGAATTGCCAGCATAACCACTTGTGCTTTGGGGCCATTATTAAGTAAAATAAGGGTTACTTGAACACAGACACTGTGAAACCACGACAGTGGGATCTGACAACCCAGATGGCGGATGTGCTGGACAAAGAGATGATTCACATTCTGGGTGGGCGGGAGCAGGATGGCATGAGTTCTCATCACACTGCTTAGAACTGGCATGCTGTTTAAAACTTAGCAATTCTTTGTTTCTGGAGTTTTCCATTTAATGTTTTTGCACTGCGTGGTTCACTGCAGGTAACAGAGATCCCAGAAAGTGAAACCTCAGATAAGGGGGACTACTGCATTTAAAACTAATTTCTTAGAAGCTGAAGAGGATGACACATTAGGTATCATGTTCAAACATATTAAAGATAAAGTGATCAATTTTACAAACCAAATGTCAGGATGTATCTGACAAGTACAAATCTCTTGGAGAAAGTGGGATAATGTTGTCACTGGAATGTATTGTCATGGTAAATTTGGCTCTAGCAGTGTAACATAAAAACTCACATTTCTGTAAATAAGGAACCAAAAATTACTTCTCAGCCCAGAAAATAGTTTTGTTTAAGAAATGGATTTGTTTTGTAAACTGCACACAATGCCATTAGGCAATTGATTATATTAAATTTCATCTTCACTATTAAGTAACTAAAGACAGTTAACTCCTGAAGTCATCTTTGAACCTCCATTTCCATGTCTTTCTGTAAACCAGCACTTTGACTGGAAGAGGCATTTTACCCTTTGGAGTTGCCTGGAGATACTCGCTGTAAATGGGATGGATATTGAATCCTAGGCAAATAGACAGTCAAAATTTCAGAGTCCTCTTCTTTCTAGACCCACCTTTCCCTTCTCCTCCATGCCTAAAATAGATCCATTTAAGTTTTACATGTTGGGATTTCATTTAAGATTTCATTTAAGGACAAGATTCCAGCTACTTAAAAAACAAATAGAAGAAGAATAGTTTTAAATCACTGGGCTAGATAATCTTTAAAGTCTCTTCTATTCCCGCCTTCTTCACTATTTCCTCAAAATAAAAAGTCTGTTATTCTGAGATGATTCTAAATATGAGATGAAATCAAATTGAATTTTTCTAGAAATTTAAGTTATATGACAGATATACTCATCCATATTCTGTCAACAAAGAACAAATGAATTATATAAAGGATTTTTATGTTTATAAGTAATTGTGTGAGTACATTTTGTTTGGTGGAGGGTGATTCATGGAAATACATGGTTAGACAGGGTGGGGTTATAGAAAAATCCCCATCTCATATTAGTAAGAAAAAAACTGAACCTAATGGAGTGAGTGAACTTTTAAAACCTATTTTAATTCTGTAACTATGGGCTTGGCAACTGAAACAATATAGCACTTTGTCAGTGCACAGCAATAGCTTTTGGCCTGTCTTTGGTAACACAAATATGCACAGTCATTTTCCATTTAATATTTAATAATGTATTATAGTTCCTATTCAGGTTTAGTCATCAGCTTCTTTTCATTTTTTCATTATTCATTTACTTTATTAGTGAAAGTTGTTTAATGAACATGAGAAATGTAGTCTATCTGTTGTCCCTATTAAATGACTAATTGCTATTCTCCCTATTAAGAGCTAATTTATTCAACAAATTTTATTGTTTGCCTGCTGTGTCTGAGGCATGGTTCTAGCTGCTGGGGTTACACTAGTGAACGAGATGAGGTTTCCGTCTTCACAAAGCTTACATTCTAATGGCAAAGGTAGACAGCAAATAAATAGATACATAATATGTCTGATAATGGTAAGTCCTGGGAAAAAAATAAAGTAGGATGAGGGGATAGAATATGATGGCAGCTGCTATTTTCAATATGGTGGCCAAGAAAGACCAATCTGGAAGGTGATATTTGAGCAGAAATCTGAATGAAGTTATGCTAATATCTGGGGAAAGCAGTTCCCATCTGAGGGAATAGCGAATGTCAAAGCCTTTAGGTGGAAACATATTTGGTGTGTTCAAGGAATAGCATGAAGGCTATTTGGTAGGGGTAGAAGGAATATGATGTATGAGGGCAAAGAAGCCAGCCCTTGTAGGCCGTGTCGGGAGTTGTGATTTATTTAAATATATGTATTTTTAATTGGAGGACTTTGATTAGGGGAGAGCCATGATTAGATTTAAAAGGCTTACTCTAGCTGCTGTGTGGAGGAAAGATGTTAGGTGGGACAAAGGTGTGAGCAGAGAAACCAGATACAAGGCTGTTGTAATAGCACAAGCTAGAGATGATGGGAGCTTGGATTAGGGCAGTAGCAGTTGGAGATGTGAAAAGTGGTCGAATTCTAGAAATATTTTGAAAGTAGCTGGCAAGATTTGCTAATAGATCAGACGTGGAACATAAGAAAAAGAGAAGTCAGAGTTGATTCTAAGGGCTTTGGGCTGAAGAATTGGGTGAATGAATATATGTAGACACAGTAGTTCATGTAAAAGAGAACTAGAAGTTTAAGATGTCCCAAAACACATTGTGTGCTGACAGTTTGGAATGAGTGCATAAATAAAGGTGCAACACCCTATCACTTAAGAGCATTGGCCTTGAAATGAGCAAGCCTGGATATCACTTCACTACTTAGAGTTAGTTCTGCTATAATGCAACTTGTTTGTTGCTAAAAAATCACCATGCTATGCAAAATTACACAGTGAAAACCACAGGACTTAGGGAAAATGAGATTATGGCACAATACTCAAAAACTTGTCAGTGATGTATTAAAAAAAAGATCATAAATGTTAAATGGTTGACAAATAAATACTGTAATACATTTGGCCCTTTATATTGCGAAATATATTATTCCCCTGTGGAAGTGGGTGTGGAAGGGATTGCAAGATTGTGAGTTTTTGTGGAGTGATGGAATGAGGCTTACTGAAATCTGGAGGAAAGTTGTAATACCAGATGTAAATGGATGGGAGTCACACTTCACGTGGTGCATGGAGGTGACCTGAGTTAGCTGTAGGTGTTTGAGGTGTGTGCTTTTCGTGTATTCCTACATGGCTTGGTTCAGCTGTGTGCAGTTTGCTGCATTCACCTTATGTTTCTTGTGGGTGTAATCACTCATAAGCAAATACAGAATCTGAGTTATACTCACGTTCCCTAATATATCAATTGCATTGTAATAAATTTACATTTTCAAAATAAGTGTTAAAGCAGAAGTAACTGTGCCAACTAGTGACCTTTGGCACATTCCTTAACCTCACGGAGCCTTGATTTCCTCACATGTAGAATAGGGATAATAGTATTGACCTTACAGGGTTTTGGGGAGGATTAAGTGAATATGTGCCTGCAAGTTTAGAATAGAATATGGTATATATTTGTTAAAAATGAAGCACTTTCCTGTAACCCTCATTTAGAAATTGCCCCATGTGGAGAAATTAAAAATGTAAAAATATATTTTTGTGATTTTTATTTCTCTCATTAGGCGTAGATGTATAGATTTAGCTGTTTATAGATGCTTTAAGTCTATGCCTGTAATTCAGTTGCTACCAGCAGTAATACCTTGCTTTATCATGGGACTACATGGTAGAAAGTTAGCATGTAATTATTGCCTAATTTTCTCTATAATGATAAATTTTTTTGTTATAAAATAGTGTAATTATTTAATTGCTAGCTAGTGGACACTATTTCTTTCCTCTTTTCTCTTTCCCTTACTTCCACTGTTTCCGTTGAGGCCTTAATCTTTCATCTTTGGTATTCCCACAGTGGAACTGAATTGCTGTCTTGTGCCCTTCTCCCTGTCCCTGGTAAGAAGGTGTGCCTTCTTCCTCCACTGCCCCAGTTCATCCGTCCTCCATCCTGCTGCCAAGGTGCCAGGGCAGCCAGACCATCTTCCTGCCTGAGAATTCCCCCCTAGCCTCCCAGCCAGCTCCTCCCATGGCCTCCCATGCTTCAGCCGTCCCGGATGATCTGATTCTTGCCTGTGTTGCTGGAGATGTCTGGAGTGTATCTGTCTGTTCCAGTCCCATCCACCCTTTATAGATATCCCTCCTACAACAACAATTACACTGTATGATAATTCTTTTCCAGTCTATGGCCTCATGGAAGTCTAAGCCCTTTGTGTTAGGAGATTTTTGTATTTCTTGTTATCCCTTGGGTCTAGCACATTCTAGATGGTCAATAAATATTAGGAAACTAAATTAAGCAAAGAAGGAATGAACATTGAGCCAGATGTAGATCGAGATTTTTAAAAAATTGAACACCTGGGTTCAATGTTAATGAATTATTTTCACTTCAGCTTTTATCATTCATTGTTTAGCTTAAGTCGCATTTCTTTATTTCTACAACCAGGACGAAGTATTTAAGTATTTTGGCAGTATAATGTGGTTAAGAACAGTCCCTGGAGCCAGCCTGTCCTGATTAGGTTCCTGGTTCAGCTGCTTACCAGCTTGGTGGCCTCAGGCAATTTACCAAACTTTTCAGTGCTTTAGTTTCTTGATCTGCAAAATGAGAATAATAATAGCATTAGGTATCCTGGCATATAATAATAATTGTTAAATGGAAAAGAGCTTGCTTTATAAATTTAGAAAAATGTTAATTTGTATTTTTATTGCTGATTACTTATATTTTTGTGTTATTTCCCTGAATAATATGTCTTTAAATCATTCAATTTTACCGTTGATCTTTAATTTATCATAGTAATATAATAATAATAGAGGACTTTACTTGGAGGATTGGATATGGATTTAAAAACAGTCGGATTGAGAAAAAGGAAAGATTTCTCAAGCACTGTGTTTAAATGCTGTAGGTAGTGAGGAATTTTTTTTTCTTCTAAAATTTCATAAGATGATAACAGTGGCACAAAATATGTCAATCACTAGGAGGTTGGGTGTTACTCTCTGACACTAGAGTTGAACTTAAAATTAGTGTTGCAGTAAAAATACAATTGATAGTCGTTTTACTTATCTTTTTCCGGCTTTATGGAGATATATTTTAAGTAGTGTGAAAGTCACTATTGCAAGTATTCAATTCAGTGATTTTTTAGTAAATTTTAGAGTTGTGGAACCATCACTACAATCCAGTTTTAAACATTTCCCATCATCCCTAAAATTATTTTCATCTTATTTGCATTCTTATACCCAGCCTCATTGATCTTTCTATATCTGTAAATTTGCCTTTTCTTAATATTTCATATAATGGAATCATACGTATATGGCAGTTTCCAGCTGGCCGCTTTCATATGGCATAATGTTTTTGA
Organism: Equus quagga; assembly: GCF_021613505.1. Classification (NCBI taxonomy): domain Eukaryota; kingdom Metazoa; phylum Chordata; class Mammalia; order Perissodactyla; family Equidae; genus Equus; species Equus quagga. The sequence goes on from NC_060281.1 coordinate 20,239,528, forward strand.
GGTTCATTTACATTGTAGCATGGATGGGTATTTCCTTCATTTTTATTGCTAAACAATATCCATTGGGTGGACATACTCCATTTTGTTTATCCATTTACTAGTTGATGCACATTGGGATTATGTTCACTTTTTGGGTTTTATGAGCAATGCTGATATAAACATTTGCATACAAGTCTTTGAGTGAAAATATATTTTCTAGTCTCTTGGATGATTCCTAGGATGGGAATGACTGGCTTATATGATAAGTTTGTGTTTAACTTAAGAAAATTCCAAACTGTTTTCTGAAGTGGCTGTATCGTTTTACATTCGCAGTAGCAGTGTATGAGGATTCCAGTTTTTCTGCATCTTCACTAATACTTGTTATTGCCTGTCTTTTTGATTATAGCCATCCTAGTAGTTGTAAAGTGGTATCTAATTGTGGGTTTGATTTGCATATCCTTAATGATTAATGATATTGAACATCACTTCAGTATCTTATTGTCCATTTTTATATCTTCTTTGGAGAAATATCTATTCAAATCCTGTGCCCATTTTTTAATTGGATTGTTTATCTTCTTCTTATTGTTTATTAAGAGTTCTTTATATATTCTGAGTACAAGTCCATCAGATGTGTGATTTGCAAGTATTTTCTAGCTGTGGCTCGTCTTTTCATTTCCTTAATGTTGTCTTTTGAAATGCGAAAGTTTTCCACTTTAATTAAGTCCACTTTGTCAATTTTGTCTTTATCGTTGGTGCCATAGAGTTGGGTGTTTAATACATTCACATTTAACGTAAGTATAGTTATGGTGGAATTCAGCCCTGATATTTTGCTATTTGTTTTCTGTCTCATGTCTTTTTTTGTTGCTCCGTGACTCCTTTGTTATCTGCCTTTCCGTTAAATAGTTTTTAGTTTACCATTTTAATTCCTCTGTTCATTTTTTGACTGTTTTAAAAAATATTTTTTGTGGTGATTCTAGGAATTTCAGTATGCATCTTTACTTATTACAGTTTGCTTCACAACAATACTCCCCTAATTCTGATAAAATACAGAAACTTTGTTCTAATATATATCCTTTTTTCCTTCCTTTGTTCTCTTGTCATACAGGTTACATTGCCATATGATGTAAGCTTAGTACACAGTTATAATGGTTGCTTTTTTTTACAATCTTATGTCTTTTAAAGAAGTTAAGCAAATAAATGAGAAAAAATATATTTATAGGATCTTTTATGTTTACCCATATATATACTATTTTTAGCACTCTTTTGCTAGATTTGAGTTAGTCTCATGTCACTTTTTATCCTTTTTTGTATTAAATAAAATTATTAATTATATTATAATTAATATTTATATATTATATTAATATAATTTTATTATCAATAATATAGAAATATATTGATTACAAGTAAATACAAATATATTTTATTGATATATAATTGACATATAACAGTCTGTAGTTTTAGGGTCATCAATGTGTTGATTTGATACATTTCTCTATTGGAATATGATTGCCATTTTAGCATTAGCTATCACCTCACAGAATATTATTTCTTTTTTGTGATGAGAACAAGTAAGATCTAGTTTCTTAGTAATTTTGAAGTCTATAATGCAGTATTGTTGCGTATAATCACTGTGCTGTGCATTTGCTGTCTAGGACCTATCTACTGGTTGTAATTTTGTGCCCTTAAAGAACATCTCCCCAGTTCCCCTACTCCCAAGCCCCTGGTAACCATCATTCTACTCTGTTTTTACAAGTTCAACTTTTTTGGATTCCACATATCAATGATATTATACAGTATTTGTCTTTCTGTGTCTGACTTGGCTCATGTAGCATAATGCTCTCTAGACCATCCTTGTTGTTGCAAATAGCAGGATTTCCTTCTTTCTCATGGCTGAATAATATTCCATTGTATGTATGTACCACGTCTTCTTTATTCTAATCTAATCCGTTGATGGACACTTAGTTTGTTTCCATGTCTTGGCTATTATGAATAATGATGCAGTAAACGTGGGAGTGCAGTTATCTCTTCCAGATCCTGTTTTCATTTCCTTTGGATATATTCCCATAAGTGGGGTTGCTGTTTATTATGGTATTTCTATTTTTAATTTTTGGAGGAACCTCCATACTGTTTCCTCTAGTGGCTGCATCAGTTTACATTTCCACCAACAGTGTGCTAGACAGGTTCCCTTTTCTCCACACCCTCACCAACATGTGTAATCTCTTGTCTTCTTGATGATAGCCATTCTAACAGGTGTGAGATGATATCTCATTGTGGTTTTGATTTGTATTTCCTTTATGATTACTGATTTTTAGCATCTTTTTACATACCTTTTGGTTATTTGGATCTCTTTGGAAAAATGTCTATTCAGTTCCTCTGCCTGTGTTTTAATCAGATTGCTTATTTTTTTGTTATTCAATTGTATGAGTTCTTTATATATTTTGTATACTAACCCCTTATCTGATATATAGTTTGCAAATATTTTCTCTCAATCCATAGGTTGCCTTTTCATTTTGTTGATTGTTTCTTTTGTTTTGCAGAGGCTTTTGAGTTTGATGTAGTCCCACTTGTTGATCATGTCACTTCCCTTTCAAACTGAAAGACTTACCTTAGGATTTCTTATATGTCAGGTCTACTAGCAACACATTCTGCCAGTCTTTGTTTACCTGGGGATGTCTTTATGAAAAATGATTTTGCCTGATGTAGAATTCTTGGGTAATTTTTTTTCTTTTAGCTTTGAACGTGACATTCCATTGCTTCTTGCCTTCATTGTTTTGTTTTTTTATGAGAAGTCGGCTGTTAATGTGAATCCCTCATATGGAATGAGTAATTTTTCTTCTGGTGCTTTAAGATTTTCTCTGTGTCTTTGGCATGTAACATGTCTAGCTGTGAATCTCTGAGTGTATTCTCTTTGGAGTTTGTTGAGATTGGATGTGTTGATTAATGCTTTTCATCAAATTTGGTTTTCAGCCATTCTATCTTTAAATATTTTTGTCTTCTTTTTCCCTTACTTCTTCTGGGACTGTTTACACTTCTGTTGGTGTACCTGATGTTCTCTGAGGTTCTGTTAATTTCTTTTTCAATCATTTTTTTCATTGTTTTTCAGAATGGATATTTTCTATAGATTTAAGTTCAGGTTCACTAAGTCTTTCTTCTGACAGTCCAGATCTGCTGTTGAAACCCTCTAGTGAGTTATTCATTCTAGTGATTGTACTTTTCAATTCCAGAATTTTGTTTTTAAATAATATTTCTTTATGATAGTCCATTCAGTAAATCTTTGTCATACATTGTTTAGTTCTTTAAACATGGTGAAACATGTTCAGTTCTTTGAATGTATTTATAATAGGTGCTTTGAAGTCTTTATCTGTTAAATCCAACATAAAAGGACATTTAGAGGTGGTTTCGAATGACTCCTTTTTGCCTGAGTCAGTAGGTTATGCTTTCTTGTTTCTTTGTATGTCTCATAATTTCTTTATTTAGAATACTGGATGTTTTAGATAATATTTTATAGTAATTCTAGATTCTGATTTTTTCTTACCTGTGGGCTATTGTTACTGTTCTGTTTGTGTGTTGGTAATTATTTAGACTAAATATATCACCCAAACTGTGTGGCCACTGATGCCTCTGTTTAGTGTTTTTTTTAAACTGTCTTTATGTGTCAGCCTGGTTTCCTAGGTGTTTCTTCTGTTTCTGCTTAGCTTTGTCTCCAGTCAGTTATTGCTCAGAGATTGTGCTCAAATAGTTTGAGCCAGTAAGGCTTCCTCACTTTGGTTATGGATCTGTGTGTGGTTTGGGGGGGTGCATTCAGTGTTTAGGCTGTTTTTAAGTTTTTCCTGGCTCTTGTTTTCTGCTGGGCTCTCTTGCATCTCTTCTGTGTGTTAGCTCAGGTTCTGTTTTCTAAGGATGTGTGAGTGGCTTGCAACCAATCCAGTCTCTGCTGTGCATATATTAACCTCAGTCACTGCAGGATATTTTGCAGTCTCATCTAACGCCATGTGGCTGTCTCACCTCCCAGAATTACCTATTAAATTACCTGCTTGCCTGCCAGTCTATTGCTTGCCTGAAGAAGACCCAATACTTCAAACCAGTGGAGGCAGTGGCCCTCCCTTTTCATGTGCCACTAAGATCACCATTTTAACTGACAACACTTTAAATCAAGTGAGCCCCTCTTCGACAGCAGGAGCAAAACTTCTGGCTCTGACATCCTGTCTTTCCCTAAAGAGCTGCAACGTATACAGAGCTGGGAGCTTGTCAGAAGCCCCAGGAAAAATCACCACAGACTCATGCTGTTCTTGCTCAAAGTTCAGTGGTTTTTATGAATAACTGTTTCTCAGTGAGTTGTAAGCCTATGGTCAATTTTCTGAGTGCTGAAATGGTTGTTTTTGACAGTTTTGTTAAGCTTTATAGTTTTGTGGAATGGCAGAGGACTTGTTCCTTCCCATCATGCAGGAGTGAATCTGCATTAACATTGTAACTAAGTATGTAGTGTAGTTTATTTTCAGACCTAAAATGATTCAGATATCCCAGATAATCAGAAATTCAGGCTGTGGTTATCCTCTCCCCCTCTCTGAATATTCTATATTTGAAAGAAAAATTCCACTGGGGAAGAAAAGGACTCCATTAATTCACATTTCAAACCTTTTTGAGGTTAGGACTGCAAGAGACTAAATATCTGGGTTGAAGATCTGAACAAGTGGTATGGAGTATTAGAAGAAGAAAAGAACTTTGTGTCAAATCACTCATTCCTGAAGGTTAGAACTTTGACACTGCCTCTTCAGTCTGAGCGTGTCCTGACCAATCTGAGCAATTAAGTAGAACTGGCTGAAAGTAAGCAGGTGAAGATTATAACTGTTAATTGTGTTTGTGTTTGCTCTTAAGAGATTACTCTCCTCCCTCATCCCATCATTATCCATGTGATACAGTATTTGTACTGGTTAAGAGCTCCTCAGGGTGTGGAGTCAGACAAACCTGGATTCAAACACTTACCACCTTATGGCCTTGTATAAATCACGTGACCTCTGTAAATCTCAGTTTTCTTTTTTTGTAAAGAGATGATAATACCATCTTCATATTTTCTGTGAAGATTAATTACATCATTTCTATTATTGTTATAGTTCTGTTAATCTGTAGACCAACACTTCCCTAGGCAACCAGTGTTGAATCGTTTTGCAAAGTAAAGAAAATTTCTCTAAGAAAAGCATTGCTTTCTAAATTTACTTTTATGAATTTAGGTGGATTGTTTTACAGTCCATCTGGAAATTTATTTTTATGAATTCAGATGGGTCATTTTCCATTGAGTTGTTCTAAAACATAGTGCACTTGTATATTTGGATTTGTTTTTCCCCATGAACAATCACCAATAAAAAATAATGAAAAGCTAATCTGCCACGTTTTTTGTATAATTGTTACTAAAAGTTTCAATTAAAATCTAACACTCTATTTCGGATAATTTAATATGTAAAATGCATCAGTCTCAGGAATGGTCTAGTGGTCAAAGAAAAGTATAAGAAAACAAAAAAGACGTTTCTTTTTCTATTCTGTCCTGTCATTTTGGCTTGCTTTGGACTAGGCTATCAGATATTAGGGAAAACATTTAAAGTAGATAAAAGCCATGACTTTTTCTGCTCTTGTTAGTGGTGCAATAGATTCAGACATAGAGACGTTTGAAGTCATCTTTTGCAGCAATTTTGAATGGGAAAATAAAATTGGAAAAGGTCTTACTATTATCTGTCAGCCCATTTGTGTATCAGAGTTAATGGGAGGTTTCCAAACAGTCTGCAGAGGCAAAACTTCCTACCTCTCCGTTTGGACTGCTTCCATGGACTACAGAGATCCCGTTTTAGAGGAGATTTGGAATTGCTGGTACTTGGGACAGGAAAATAAATCCAACATTGTTCCAACCAGCCTGAAATGTTTGGTCACTATAATTGCAATGAGAAAAATACTTAACTACAGCTGTAATTTACCTGTTCTTCTTTATTTCACATTGCTTCTTGGGAATAATATTTATTCTGTATACTTAGCTAGATTACAATAAAAGTAAAAGAGTAATGAACAGTATTCAATTCTGTTCTTTGCTCATATTTTTAACCTGACATTTAGATCTCCCAGCAATCTGAAGATATTTTTATATATGATGGAATCTTGGGGGTTAACTTTTTCTCCCCCAAATTGCTAGTCAGTTTATGAGTACCACTAATCGAATAATCCATTCTTTCCTCATTGACTTGAGAATACATGTATTATTCTTATATGTAAATGGTGATGTTACCATGCTCTATTTTGTTTCATTTATTTATTCATTCACTCAGCAAATAGATCTTGAGTTACTACTGCATATCAGGTGATATGTTACAAAGTCAGAATACCTTAGTAGTTGAGACAGCCATTAAATAAATGCTTTATACATGATATAAAATTGCTGTTGTTATAAATGTCACGGAAGAGAGGTGCTTAATGCTATAACTTACTACAAAACACTTATCTTTTCCTGAATATTATACTGTTTTAAGTATAATGTATTTTGATAAGATAATATCCTCCTCATTGTTCTATATCAGTTTCTTAGCTAGTTTTATGTATTTCCTTTTTCAGATTAGTTTTAAAATTTATATTAGTTCCTGTTGAAATTATATCAAATTTATGGATTAACTATGCGATAGTCAACATCTTTATAATAAGGAGTCTTTATATCCATAAGTATGATATGCTTTTCATTTCCTATATTTTTCTGTATACATATATTTAAAATAAATATTTTTATTGTGGTAAAGTACATATAACATAAAACTTACCATCTTAACTATTTTTAAGTGTACAGTTGAGTGATATTAAATACATTCATATTATTGTGCTACCATCACCACCATCTATATGTAACTTTTTTATCTCGTAAAACTGAAACTCTGTAGCCATTGAACAGTAAGTCTCTATTCTCTCCTCCCTCCAGCCCCTGGGAACTGCCTTTATACTTTCTGTCTTTATGATTTTGACTAAGTTCCTCGTATAAGTAGAATCATACAGTTATCTTTTTGTGACGGGCTTATTTCATTAGCATAATGTCCTCAAAGTTCGTCCATGGTGTAGCATATTGTAGGATTTTCTGCCTTTTTAAAGCTGAAAAATATTTCATTGTATGTATATATTACATTTTGCTTATCCATTCATTCGTAGGTGTACAGTTGGGTTGGTTCCACATTTTAGCAATTGTAAATAATGCTGCTGTGAACGTGGTTGTGCAAATATCTCCTTGAGACCCTCTTTTCAGTTCTTTTGGGTCATTTTTAGAAGAACGGGTAGAAGTCATTCACACCTGATTCCTACAACATCCTTTGCCATCCTCCATCCTTCCTCTTGTCCCCCAATTGTAGGCTGGATGTCAACACTCAGGGTATTCTCAGAAACTACCTTTTGACGTTGGTGAGTCTCTGCCTGAACTGCTGCATCAAGCAGATATCCTGTGCTTTCCCACTCCCATCTCCAACTGTAACTTGAAGAAGACCAAGTTAGATTCTGGGACTGTTTGTAACAGCATCTAGCATTAATTCCCTGACCTGTCTTCCTCCAGGTTTTTCTGTGACCATTGTTTATTTTCTTTCTGATGTTAAGGAACTTTGCTGCAAGCACTCTTTTTTCATCTCCATCATAGAGAGAAGTCTGTTTTATTGTTGGGAAGCCATTGAATTCTGTAATATTTTCTTTGTGTCTCTATAGCCATCTGGAGATAAACTATTTGGTCATTTTGTAATCTGTATAGTATAGGCTATACAGAGACTTAATATTGGCTCAAATTTTCCTTTCCAATCTACTTTTCCTATGTGTAAGCACCAAAATGTGTTTTCAGAGGAATGTTTTAGGAAATGAGTCAACATATGTGTCAGCTATGCCAAGTATTTTAGGTAGGAAGTAAATTGATTTTAAATCTTCTATAAAACAATTTTTGGGAAATAAGCTTTTTTTTTGGTAAAAATATTGTTTCTTTATTCATAACTGTTTATCCTGAAACAGTGCATGCTTCATTATAATGTTAGCAGTTTATGTACGTAGAGACTTCAGTAGGTTACGTAGCAGTTTGACCTTTATGTGAGTCCTGTAAGGTAGGCAGGACAGGTGGTTGGTTTATTTTTTAATGAGAAATTAGGGCTTAGAAAAATATTTTTTTTTTATTTATTAATGGAATACACCTGGAAACAGTAATTGAAAGACTGATATTTTCCTTTTGGGGCTCTCATTAGACAAATTATCTTGGTCAAGTCACTTTTTATGGCTTTGTGAAGTTAGCATTTGTTAAGTGAAGCACAGGGTTGCAGAACTTGAGCTGCAGTTCTACGGCCAACTACAAGAGAAGTTGAAATAGAGAAGGTTATCACTTACAGGTCTTTGAGGCAGTACACAGCACACCTCGAGGGCCCACATGGGGAGGTAAATGGAGAATACAGAGGGAGAGAGAGAGAGGCAGGACCTGGGGTAAATGTCTTTATTAGGGTCCATGGGTGGAGTGTTTTGAGGTTCCCAGGCTATGATCAGATTGGTCAATTCAAACCAAAAGAGTGGAGTTTTGGCAAGCCCCACGGGGTCTTACCTAAGGGGCACGTAAGGCAGACAGGTGTTGGGAGGCAGGGGAGACTGCTGATCACAAGGGCTGTTGGGGAAGTGATGTCAGGAACTTAGATTTGCTTGTGACACTGCAGGGTGCCGTCTAGGCATGTGCTTGCATGAGAGGCTAGTGTCAGTTGGAGGTCGCTGCAGGCCGCCTGACCAAACAACACTGGTGCCTAGTCAGCAATACCATAGAGTAGCTTAGTTAAGCTCTCAATATCACTTTTTCTTTTCTGAGCTTTGATGACTTCATCTGAAAAATAAAAACACAGTATATAACCTCTCCCTCTCATAAAAATGATTGGAAAAATCACCTGAAGTGATTGAAGGTGTTTTATAAGTGTTATATTTTCTAACAAATGAAATATATTACTGACAAATAAAATCTAGAATCAATAGAAAGACAAAGCAAATAAAATACTTAAGAAACCGTGGCAATAATACCTGTTGATTACCTCATGGAGGATCATAATAAGCAGAAACGCCATCACACTATGTGCTTAAGAAATAAAATTTTACTTTTTGGTGCAATTGAAATTTAATCATTAAAAAACCGCTTTATCTTCAAAAATTTTTGTGTTCAACTAATTCTTGGGACCGGTGGGTGGTAGTGATTTTAGTACCCTATTGATTTGTTCTAGTTTTATTTTGAGTCGAATGTGTAGGTGGTTTCTTACCTTCATGGATAACTTTAAAAAAACGCAAAGCCTCTGAAATCTAACAGAACTCTTTTTGGTTTTGGCTTATATGTAACAATTCGACTTTAATGGCTTCTTTTACCAGAACTGATGTGTAGGATATTAATATGTGTGTTTTTATTTTGACCATGTTATTAGAAACCATATATACTTGAGGTGGCAGTGGTTACATATAAGCTTGAAAATACATTGTTATTCTGATTTATGGATAAGAATATGTTATTAGAAAAAGAATAGATTCCTATTTTATTGTGGACTTTATGCCATGAATCAGGCAGAACATTGAGGGAGAGAAAACAGAATTTTTCTTTTTTTTCTTCAGTTCACTGTATCTGGAAAGATGAGACATTAATTTTAAGTCATAATATTTTAGAACATAATGCAACTTTTATTGTTAGGTTAGCCCAACATCCTTCATTCACAGATGAGGAAACTGAGCTCCTCACAGGGAGAGTGACCTGGTCAGCATCATGGAGCTGAGGACGACAGCATTGAGAAGATAACTCAGAATCTTGCTTCTTAGTCCACTGCTCTTTCTTGGAACTTACAGCTTTTTTTTAAACTTTTTTTTTCTCATGTAATGTGTATTCCCACTAGTGAGGCTCTTTCAAGTTGAAAGGATGAAAGAAACCCTCAGATTACCTCAGATGATGTGGGTTTGCAGTAAAAATGCAGTAGGAAGTATAGACACAAAGACCCAGCATCCTGGCAGCTACAGAGCTAGGCTTTAAAAAGGACAGAACAAACTTGTACACAAATATTTGTAATGGCATTATTTATAATACCCAAAATGTGGGGAAAAAACCCAAATGTACATCAGCTGAATTTTATTATAAATAAAATCTGGTATATTCATACAAAGGTATGTTATTTTACCATAAAAAGAAATGGCTTACTAATAACATGCTACAATGTGGATGAACCTTGAAAATGTTATGCTAAGTGAAAGAAATCATACACAAAAGGCTACATATTGTATAATTCCATTATGAAATGTCCATAGTAGGCAAATCTATAGAAACAGGAAGTGAATAGTGGTAGCCTGGTACAGGGTGAAAGTTAGGCTACTAAATCACCACCACCCACTGGTCACAAGAATTACCTTAACGCCAAAATTTCAGAAGATAAAGTGGGTTTTTAATGATTACACTAAATTTTGATTGCAGTAAAACAAAGGACAGAAGTGGGGAATGACTCTTTTTTTGCTTGAGGAAGATTCTCCCTGAGCTAACATCTGTGCTAGTCTTCCTCTATTTTGTATGTGGGATGCCACCACAGCATGGCTGCTGATGAGCAGTGTGTAGGTCTGTGCCTGGGATCCGACCCACAAAGCCTGGGCCACTGAAGCAGAGTGTGCAGACTTAACTGCTACACCACTGGACCAGCCCCCAGAAGTGGGGAATGACCCTTGATGGCTAAGGGTTTTTTTTGGGGGGGACTAATGAAAGTGTTTTCAAATAGATTCTGTGATGGTTTTGCAACTCTGTGAATATACTAAAAGCCACTTAAGTTTTCACTTTAAATGGGTGAATCTTATGGTAATATTATTTATATCTCAATAAAGCTGTTATAAATAGTCTTTGGAATACTCTGATAACCTAGTTGTTTTGTGGTATGTACGTTACTCATTACTCCATTGTGACTTGACTCCTTTCTGCTTGTTTCTCCTTGTTTTTTTCCTAATTCCTCTGCATCCTTTCTAGGTTTATCCATTCAGAATTCCTCCGAAAGAGGCGATCTGATTGACTGATTTGTTAATTGGATCAGTAGTAGACATCTTTTCTTTCTGGCATATGATACTGATTTTTCATGATTGATTTTCATGCTAGAGAATTTCTTTGTAAATAAATTTATTAAAGTAGAAATGTATATTGGCTTAGAGAAAGTAATAAATAACAGCCTAACTAGAACAAAAACCCAACACAACTTGTGAAGGTGTAGTCAGTTGGCTGACATTTCATCCACACCAGTCTAGGACATGGTAAACTTTCAATAAGTGATTCTTAGTATTACAATTCTCCTTAATTTAAAGGTGAAATTATTGCTTGAACATCTACACAAAAAAAACACAAATTTGAAATGCAAGGTTACATAACTAGGAAGTTACTGACTAGGACTGGATTCCAGATCTTCATTATCCCATACTCGGCCTTTTTTATTATTGAGCACCAGTGTTCAGATTGTTCCACTAAAACAACTTTATCCACCAAAAAGTCTATTTAAAACATACATCATCAATAGCAAGGAAATATGTTGTCTTTTGCGTAGCAGTGTTCATAGCATTGCTGAGAGAATGATTTGAAGGGCTTTGTCTAGTCCTTAAGCAGAGGATTCCCCCCCCCCCCCCCCCAGTTTTATGGAGATATATTTGACATATAGCACTGTGTAAGTTTAAGGTGTATAATGTAATGATTTGACTTATATTTATTGAGAAATGATTTCCACAATAAGTTTAGTTAACATCCATCTCATATAGATACACAAAAAAAGAGAAAGCATGTTTTTATTCTTGTGATGAGAACTCTTAGGATTTGTTAACTACAGTCATCGTGTTGTGTATTACATCTCTAATACTTGTTTATCTTATAACTGGAAGTTTGTACCTTTTGACCACCTTCATCCAATTCCCCTTCACCCCACCCTCCTCCTCTGCTAATCCCAAATCTGATCTCTTTTTTTGTTGAGTTTGGTTTTTGATTTTAGGTTCAACAAATAAGTTAATTTATACAGTGTTTGTCTTTCTCTGACTTATTTCACTTAACATTACATCCTCGAAGTCCATCTATGTTGTCTCAAATGGCAGGATTTCATTCTTTTTTTAATGAAAATATTCCACTTTGTGTGTGTGTGTATATATATATACACATATGGTATATATATGTGTATCACAAATTCTTTACCCATTCATTCATTGATGGGCACTTAGGTTGTTTCTCTGTCTTGGCTACTGTAAATAATGCTGCTGCTATGAACACAGGAGTGCAGATATCTCTTTGACATAACTTTCTTGTTTCCTTTGGATATATTCCCAGAAGTGGATTGCTGGATCATGTGGTAGTTCTATTTTTAATTGTTTTTATAAGATTTTATTTTTTTCCTTTTCTCCCCAAAGCCCCCCGGTACATAGTTGTATATTCTTCGTTGTGGGTTCTTCTAGTTGTGGCATGTGGGATGCTGCCTCAGCGTGGTCTGATAAGCAGTGCCATGTCCACGCTCAGGATTCGAACCAACGAAACACTGGGCCGCCTGCAGTGGCACGCGCGAACTTAACCACTCAGCCACGGGGCCAGCCCCCTATTTTTAATTTTTTGAGGAACAATACTGTTTTCGATAGTAGCTATACCAATTTACAATCCCACCAACAGTGTACAAGGGTTCCCTTTTCTCTGCATCCTCACAGGCGTTTATTATCTTTTGCCTTTTCGATGATAGCCATTCTAACAAGCATGAGGTGTTATCTTGTTGTGGTTTTGATTTGCATTTCCCTAATGGTTAGTGCTGTTGAGTACCTTTTCATGTACCTCTTGGCCATTCATGTATCTTCTTTGGTAAAATGTCTATTCAGGTCTTTCACCCATTTCTTAATGGGGTTATTTGTTTTTTTGCTATTGAATTGTATGAGTTCTTTATATATTTTAGCCCCTTATCCAAGTATTTGTTCCAGACATTATTTCCCATTTCGTAGGTTGTCTTTTTGTTTTGTTGATCATTTCTTTTGCTGCGCAGAAGATTTTTAGTTTGCTGTAGTCCCCTTTGTTTATTTTTGATTTTGTTGCTTTTATTTTAGGTGTCATACCCAAAAAATGATTACCAAGACTCATGTCAAGGAGCTGTTTCCTTGTAGGAGTTTTATGGTTTCCAGTCTTCATTTTAGTCTTTAATTCATTTCGAGTTAATTTTTGTGAGTGGTGTAAGATAGGGGGCAAGTTTCATTCTTTTACATGTGACTATCCAATTTTTCCAGTACCATTTATTGAGAGACTGTCTTTTTCTCCACTGAATTTTCTTGACTTCTTTGTCGAATATTCGTTGACTGTAAGTGCATGGTTTTTTTCCTGAGCTCTCAATTTTGTTCCATTGCTTTATGTGTCTGTTTTTATCTGAGTACCATACTGTTTTGATTACTATAGCTTTGTGATATAGTTTGAAATCAAGAAGTGTGATACATCCAGCTTTGTTATTCTTTCTTGAGTTGCTTTGGCTGGTTAGGTCTTTTGTGATTCCATATAAACTTTAGGATTGCTTTCTCTACTTCTCAAAAAATACCATTGGAATCTTGATAGAGACTGCATTGAATCTTTAGATGGCTTTGAGTAGTATGGACATTATAAAAATAGTAATTCTTTCAATCCATGAAGCCAGGATACGTTTCCATTTATTGTGTTGTCTGCAGTTTCTTTCATTAGTGTCTTGTGGTTTTCAGTGTAGAGAGCTTTCACTGCCTTGGTTAAATTTATTCCTAAGTATTATATTGTTTTTGATGCTATTGGAATGGTTTTCTTTATTTCTTTTTCAGATAATTTGTTGTTATCGTATGGAAATACTACTTGTTTTTGTATGTTAATTTAGTATCTTGCAACTTTACTGAATTTGATATAACAGTTTTTTGGTGGAGTCTTCAGGATATTCTATATATAAAATCGTGTCCTCTGCAAATAGAGACAATTTTACTTCTTTTCTGATTTTGATGCCTTTTATTTCTTTTTTGCCTGATTTCTGTGGCTAGGACTTCCAGTACTATGTTGAATAGAAGTAGTGAGAGTAGGCACCCTTGTCTTGTTCTTGATCTCAGAGGAAAATCTTTCAACTTTTATCATTGAGTATGACGTTAGTTGTGGGCTTGTCATTTATGGCCTTTATTATATTGAAGTATGTTCTTTCTATACCTAATTTGTTAGGGTTTTTTTTAGCATGAATGGATGTTGAATTTTGTCAAATGCTTTTTCTGCATCTATTGAGATGATCATGTGATTCTTTTCTTTCGTTCTGTTAATGTGGTGTAGCACATTGATTGATTAATCCAGGGATAAATCTCACGTGATCATGGTGAATGAGCCTTTTAAAGTGGGGCTGAATTCAGTTTGCTGCTATTTTATTGAGAATCTTTGCATCTGTATTCATCAGGGATACTGGCTTATAGTTTTCCTTTCTTGTAGTATTCTTTTCTAGCTTTGGTATCAGGGTAATACTGGCCCAGTAAAATGAGTTTGGGCATGTTCCCTCATCTTTCAATTTTTTGAAGAGTTTGAGAAGAATTCACATTAATTCTCCTTTAAATGTTTGGTAAAATTTACCAGTGAACCATCTGGCCCTGGGCTTTTCTTCATTGGGAGATTTTTGATTACTGTTTAGTCTCCTTACTGGTAATTTGTCCCTTCAGATTTTCTATTTCTTCCTGATTCAGTCTTGGTAGGTTGTATCTTTCTAAGAAGTTTTCCATTTCTTCTAGGTTGTCCAGTCTGTTTTTGTGTAGTTGCTCATAGTAGCTTGTTAGGATCCTTTGTATTTCGGGGGTGTTAGTTGTGATGTCTCCTTTTCCATTTATAATTTTGTTGATTTGAATCCTCTCTTTTTTCCTTGCTTAGTTCAGCTCAAGTTTATCAATTTTGTTTATCTTTTCAAAGTACCATGTCTTAGTTTTGTTAATTTCTTTTATTGTTTTTCTGTTCTGTATTTCATTTATTTCAAGCAGAGGATAATTTAAGTTGCCCTTGTTAATGTTTTTTGCTCTGTAAAAATGATAATGCAACTTACATATGCTTGTGTAGGAAATGTTCACCTTTTTAAAAATCTTTTGCTTACTAGAGAAGTCAATGAAATGATGAATTGATAAATTTGTTTTAAATACGTAGTGAAATGTGGCAAAGAATCTTTTAGTAGAAAGCAACAATCTTTTAATTCTAGAGACTGAACTTTTGTGAATGATTATATTTTCTAAGTTTGTCATAGCTCATGAGATATTTTTGTAACTTCTTCCTTAAGAAAGCTCATTTGATTTTTCTTAAACTTAGAAACCCTAGTCACAATGATTGGGCAAACTAGTATGGCTATATTAATATCAGACAAAGTAGACTTCAGGTCTACTGAAGAAACATGTCCAGAGATAGAGGAAGTACAATGACAGAAGGATCAGTTCATCAAAAAAGACAATAATCTTAAATGTGTATACCTAATAAGAGAGCTTCAAAATACATGAAGCAAAACTGATAAAACAGAAGGAAGAAATAAAAAATTTGCATAATGTTAATAAACACAACATATCTGGATTTGTAAGATGACTCTAAATAGTGCCCCCAGGGAAATTTATAACTCTATATGCTTACATTAGAAAAGAGAAGAAAAAGGATGAAAATAAGTATTCTAAGCCTCCATCTTAAGAAGATGGAAAAAGAAGTGCAAATTGAATCCAAAGTAAGTAGAAAAAGGAAATAATATAAGAGTAGAAATCAGTGAAATAGAAAATAGAGAAAAATCAATGAATATAAAAGCTGGTTCTTTGAAAACATCAAAAAATTGATAACCCCCTAGCTAGATCAAGAAAAACAGAAGACCACAAATTACCAGCATCAGGAATGAAAGAGAAATCACTATAGATCCCACTATCATTAAAAGGATAATAAAGGAATACTGATAACTTAAATAGATGACAAATTCTCTAAAAATAGAAATTACCAAATGTGAGACAAGAAGAAATAGAGGGGCTGGCCTAGTGGCACAGCAGTTAAATTCACACTTCAGCTTTGGCGGCCTCGGGTTCGCCGGTTCGGATCCCGGGTGCGGACATGGCACCACTTGGCAAGCCATGCTGTGGCAGGTGTCCCACATATAAAGTAGACGAACATGGGCATGGATGTTAGCTCAGGGCCAGTCTTCCTCAGCAAAAAGAGGAGGATTGGCAGCGGATGTTAGCTCAGGGCTAATCTTCCTCAAAAAAAAAAAAAAACAAAAAAAAAGAAAAATCTCAGTAATCCTATATCAAGTAAAGATGTTGAATTACTAATTAAAAACCCTCCCACCAAGTAAACTCCAGCCCTGATAGCTTTGTTTTGTGAAACCAGCATTATCTTTATACCCAAACCAAAATATTGCAGGAAAACTACAAATTGCTATCTTTCATGTACGTAAGATGCAAAAATTCTCAGGTAAATAGCAGCATATCTAATTTAACAGTATATATAAAGAATAATACATAAAGACTAGGAAGATTTTATCCCAGCAATGCATATTTGTTTCAACACTCAAAAAAAATCCATCAATATGTTTCTCTAGAAATAACAGAATAAGGGGTAAAAACCATAGTCATCTTAATAGCTATAGAAAAAGCCTTTATAAAATTCAATATTTATTCATATTAAAAACTTTCAGGATAGTATAAATGGAAATATTCTTAAACTGATTAATATTACCTATGAAAACCTACATATACTGTCATTATTAATGGAAAGACTGAACATTTTCTGTATAAGATGAAGAACTAGGCGCAGCGTTTGCTCTTACTGCTTCTATCTGGTATAACAGTGGAAGTCCTAGACTCTATAGGAGGGCAAGCTGAAGAGATAAGAAATATTCCAGTTGAAAAGGAAGAAGTAAAATTGTCTTTATTCAGAAATTATGCAATCTTGTATATAGAAAATACTAAAGAATGATTATAATAATAATTTTACTGGACCTAATAAAAGAATTTATCAAGGTAACAGAATACAAACTTAATAAACATAAATTAATGTACTTCTCTAAGCAGTGACGAATTAGTAAATGAAATTTATTATTCACAATAACCAAGACATTGAAGCAACATAAATGTTCATCGATAGATGAATGGATAATGAAAATGTAGTATATACATACAATGATATATTATTCAGACTTAAAAATGAAGGAAATCGTGCCGTTTCTAACATGGATGTACCTGGAAGACATTGTGCTAAGTGAAATAAGCCAGACACAGAAGGACAAATGCTACGTGATACCACTTATGCCAGGAATTTAAAATAGTCACATTGTTAGAAACAGAGTAGAATGGTGGTTGCATGGGACTGGGAGGGAAGGAAAAAACAGGGAGGTATTAATCAAAGGGTACAAAATTTCAGTTATGCGATATAGATAATTTCCAGAGAACTACTATGCAGCCTAATGCCTCTAGTTAAAGATACTGATTGTATACTTAAAATTTTGCTAAGAGGATAGATGTCACATTGTGTTCTTATCACACACACAAAAATAATGAAGAGGGAAGGAGGAAACTTTCGGAGGTAATGGATGTTTATGGCATAGATTGTGGTAATAGTTTCACAGATATGGATATGTACTTATCTCCAAATTCATCAAGTTGTGTCCATTAAATATGTCTAGCTTTTTGTATATCAATCATACCTCAATAAAATGGTTTTAAAAACAAAATGAAATTTAAAATTAAACCATTTATTTATTGTAAGAGTTAAAAAGCATACAATAGGAATAAATTTAAAATATAACACCTGTCTACAGTGAAAATTACAAAATAATTCTGAGAGGAAAAATGTCAAAGTAAATAGAGTCATATACCACTTTAATTTGTCAGTTTTCTCCAAATTGATTTATAGTTGAATGTAATCCCAATCAAAATCACAACAGGCTTTTTAAAAAATAGTAATTTACATGCTTGTTCTAAAATTTATGTGAGGAGAGAAAATGGAGCAGTTTTTTAGAAAAATAAAATTGGAGCCTTTACACTATCTGATTTCAAAGCTTTTTAAAAAGTAAAATGCTGGTGCCAGCCCCGTGGCGCAGCAGTTAAGTTCACACGTTCTGCTTCTCAGCGGGCCGAGGTTCACCGGTTCGGATCCCGGGTGTGGACATGGCACCGTTTGGCAAAAGCCATGCTGTGGTAGGCGTCCCACATATAAAGCAGAGGAAGATGGGCATGAATGTTAGCTCAGGACCAGTCTTCCTCAGCAAAAAGAGGAGGATTGGCAGTAGTTAGCTCAGGGCTAATCTTCCTCAAAAAAAAAATAAATAAATAAAAAGTAAAATGCTATAATACTCAAGACTGTGTTAGTGGCAGAAGGATAGACATCAATGGAACAGAACAGAGAGTCCAGAAATAGATGCACATAGATGGCTAATTGATTTTCTACAAAAATACTAGGGTAATTTAATGACGAAAGGATACCCTTTTAACAAATTGTGCTAGATTTGCTGAAAATTCATGTTGAAAATGAATAGAGAGGCCAAAGACTGGGAGAAAATATTTGTATACCTATGTCTGATGAAGGAATTGTATCCCGAATATCTGTGTAACTCTTAGACTTCAGTAATAAAAAGTTAAGCAAACCAATAAAAAATTGGCAAAAGACTTGATATTTTACAATTGAAGTTATATGAAATGCCATTTACCTCATCAAAACTACTGAACACCATTAGTCTTCAGGAAAATATCAAACTATGGTGAGATAGTATTGTACACAGCCAGCACCAGCTTTCTGTTCTTGAGACTCTTCTCTCTCTCATTCTCCCTGTATTGCTATGGCTTTCTTCTCTTTTGCTGTTTTCTCTATCTTCCACTGTCCTTCTTTCTGTCTTGCCGTGTTTGATTGCTTGGGCTTCTGTTGCTCTACTGCTTGAGCTTATTGCTTTTCCTCTTGTGTTTCCTTTCTTCTGCCTATCCTACCTCCTGTTGACTTTGTCAGTTTTCCAAGAGAATGGATATAATTGGGTCATACTCTTTTGTAGAGCAAAGCTTATTATGTTGGTCCAAATTATTACCTTCTGGCTTATCAGTAAATATATGCTTTTAGGTTATGTATTCATCCCGATTAGGTATGATCTGAGTATTGAGATTATCAGGATAAGGTAAAGTGCCTGTTTCATTCATTGCTTTGTGCCCAATGCCTAGACCAATACTTGTCATAATAAAGTGTTCAGTAAATATTTGTTGAATGAATGAGCTTCCTCTGAGGATGAAGTTGAATGTGGCTCCACTCTAAGGGGGCGTGATATGTCATGTTCAGTATATGCCCCTTACAAAATGATACTTTCCGGGAACTAGGCAATTTCTTATTCTTTCTGAAGATCTACAATAGCCTAATACTTAAGAGCACCAACCCTGGAACCTGAGTCAGCCTGAATCAGAATAGACAATTTTACTATGTTTGTGACCTTGAGCAAATTACTTAATCTCTTAGTGTTTCACTTTCCTTACCTGTAAATGAGATAACAGTATCAACCTCACAGTATTATTGTGGGGAGTAAATAATTGAATGATAGAAAGTGCCTAGGAAGAGTACTTGGCACATGGTACAGGTGTACCTCGTTTTATTGCGTGTCACTTTATTGTGCTTTGCAGATATTGCGGTTTTTACAAATTGAAGGTTTGTGGCAACCCTGCGTCGAGCAAGTCTATCAGCACCACTTTTCCAACAGCATTTGCTTACTTTGTGTCTCTGTGTCACATTTGGTAGTTCTCATAATAGTTCAGTCTTTTTCATTATTATTATATTTGTTGTGGTGATCTGTGATAAGTGATCCTTGATGTTACTACTGTAATTGTTTTGGGACACCACAAACTGTGCCCACATAAGACGGCAAACTTAATTGACAAATGTATAGGTTCTGACTGCTCCACCAACCATGCATTCCCCCATCTCTTTCAGGACTCATTCCCTGAGGCACAATGATATTGAAATTAGGCCAATTAGTAACCCTATAATGGCCTCTGTGTGTTTAAGTGAAAGGAAGAGTCTTACATCTTTCACTTTAAGTCAAAAGCTAGAAATGATTAAGCTTACTGAGGAGGGCATGTCAAAAACCAAAGTAGGCAAAAAGCCAGGCCTCTTGTGCCAAACATTTAGCCAAGTTGTGAATGCAGAGGAAAGGTTTTTGAAGGAAATTAAAAGTGCTACTCCAGTGAACACATGAATGATTAAGAAAGTGAAACAGTCTTATTGCTGATATGGAGAAAGTTTTAGTGGTCTGGAGGGAACATCAAACCAGCCACAACATTCCCTTAAGCCCAGGCCTAATCCAGAGCAAGGCCCTAACTCTCCTCAGTTCTATGAAGGCTGAGGGAAGTGAGGAAGCTGCAGAAGAAAAGCTTGAAGTGAGCAGATGTTGGTTCATGAGGTTGAAGGAAAGAAGCCATCTCCATAACATGAAAGTGCAGGGTGAAGCAGCAAGTGCTGAGGTAGAAGCTGCAGCAAGTTCTCCAGGAGACCTAGCTGAGATAATTAATGAGGGCAGCTACACTAAACAACAGACTTTCAGTGTAGACGAAACAGCCTTATATTGGAAGAAGATGCCGTCTAGGACTTTCATAGCTAGAGAGGAGAAGCCGATGCCTGGCTTCAAAACTTCAAAGGATAGGCTGACTCTCTTGTTAAATGCAGCTAAGGCAGCTGATGACTTTAAGTTGAAGCCAGTGCTCATTTACCATTCCAAACACCCAGAATTTGCTAAATTTCCTCTGCCTGTGCTCTATAAATGGAACAACAGAGCCTGTATGACAGCACATCTATTTACAACATGGTTTATTGAATAACCCCACTGTTGAGACCTACTCTTCAGAAAAAAGATTCCTTTCAAAATATTACTGCTCGTTGACAATGCACCTGGTCACCTAAGAACTCTGATGGAGACTTAGAGTGATATTAATGTTGTTTTCACGTCTGCTAACACAACATCCATTCTGCAGCCTATGAAGCAAGGAGTAATTTTTACTTTCTTATTGTTTAAGAAATACGTGTGATAAGGCCATAGCTCCCATAGTTAGTGATTCCTTTTATGGATCTGGGTAAAGTCAATTGAAAACCTTCTGGAAAGGACTCACCATTCTTAATGCCATTAAGAACATTTGTGATTCATGACAAGAGGTCAAAATATCAACATTAACAGGAGTTTGGAAGAAGTTGGTTCCGACCCTCATGGATGACTTTGAGGGGTTCAAGATGCCAGTGGAGGAAAGAACTGCAGATATGGAGGAAAGAGTGAGAGAACTAGCATTAGAAGGGGAGCCTGAAGACGTGACTGACTGCTGCACTCTCACGATAAAACTTCAGTGGATGAGGAGTTGCTTCTTATGGATGAGCAAAGAAAGTGGTTTCTTGAAATGAAATCTACTCCTGATGAAGAGGCTGTGAAGATTGTTGAAGTGACAACAGAGGATTTAGAATATGACATCAAATTAGTTGATAAAGTAGCCAGCAGGATTTGAGAGGATTGACTCCAATTTTGAAAGAAGTTATACTGTGGGTAAAATGCTATCAAACAGGATCGTATGCTAAAGAGAAATCGTTAATGAAAGGAAGAGTCATTCTCTGCATCAGACTTCATTGCCACAGCCACCCCAACCTTCACCACCCTGATCAGTCGGCAGCCATCAACGTCGAGGCAGGACCCTCCCCCAGCAAAATGGCTGTGATTTACTGAAGACTCAGATGATGATTAACATTTTTCAGCAATGAAGTATTTTTTAATTAAGGTATGTACATTGTTTTTTTAGTCATAATGCTTTTGCACACTTGATAGACTACATATAGTGTAAGCATAACTTTTATATGTACTAGGAAACCAAAAAATACGTGTGACTCATTGCGGTATTTGCTTTATTGCGGAGGTCTGGAACTGAACCCGCAGTGTCTCTGATGTATGGCTGTATGACGGGAGGGTTCATAGTTGTTATTATTATTATTATTATTATTATTGGTTTTGGTTGGGAAACATCATTATTCAAGTCAGGTACTGAAAGGAAGTCAGAATCTTCAGAGCCCTTAATCTCTTTTATCAATGTAAAGTTTTTTAGGCAAGACTTTTCCCTTTTTTCCTCCTCCACTCCTCTTTTTTAAAGAAGGAACTAAATTACAGAGGTATTTAAACATTAGAAATCACTTTGGAATCTTACAAAAACCCTTTGAAATCAGTAGAGAAAAAATATACAATAAAGCTTTGCTCCATGTCTGTTTCATCTTCGTTTCCCTTTGTGGTAACTACTGTGTATTTTCTATTCTAAATTCCAGGCCCCTCCCTTAGAGGACAGGCATGCTCAGTGCCCCTAACCCTCACATCTCTGATGCTGTCATTCATATCTTTTTTGGGGAACCTTTAATTATCAGTCCCAGAACATCCTATAAATCTTCATTAGGAAATTCCTTCTGAACTTTTGCTGAAAAGTAGTTACTGTGCACTGTGTGTATAGCAGCTGTTTGCCTAAGTTAAAAAAAAAGTTGACCGTTTTAATTTGCTTTAAAAATATCCACTGGCACTGGTTCTCATTACAGATGTGTGGTTGTAACATTTCATTTTTAAAATGTGTATCCATCTTTTTTCAGTTCTAAAGGAGTCCAAAGAAACCATCTAAAACCTTAAAAATAACCACTAAACCTACAGTGTTTTTGGTTTTTAAAAATTCTCAAGGGAGGACATTTTTTATCTTGGACTTAAGCTTCATACAGGGTGGCCCATTTAAAAGAGGCCCTGTACACAGCCACATTATTAAATGGGAACTGTTTTAAATGGGCCACCCTGTAAATCAGAGTTTTTTTTCCAATGGATATTTACTTCTTTGCACACTTGTGAGTTTAGTGCAAGTTTTCAGTTACTGTGCTTGATAAGCAGCCTTGAAATTTAAATTTGGGCACCTAGGTGACATTGAAATGTACAAATCTGAGTTCAGAGACATAAAGAAACATGTAAATTCATTTTTGGGGGGATCATATTTGGATCTCTGAAAATTTGGCCAACATTCTATGCGAATCTCCTTTTCAAAACATTTTTTTAAATGGATGAAATACAAATAAACTGAAAATGGAAACTTTACCATAAACAGTAATTCAGCTTTGGACCTTTTTTTTACTGGAAATCTTTAAAAACAGAGAAGATGTCCACTTTTTTGGAATAGGTTAGGGTTAATAGTTATTAATATTTTTAATCCAAAATTTCCAAAAAACATGCTGTTCTTTTCATTTACCAAAAAATAAGTCTGTTCTAGAAATGAGACAAATAATATTTTGTTTATGTGTCTGATTCAGGTTTTGCTCAAGCCCACCCCCAAAATTTGCAGAGCAAAGAGCAACAATTTAAATGAAGCCCCGTGTACCATATATCATCATAAATATCCCTGAATCACAAATCAGAACAGGAGGAGAAGCAAGAAAATGAATCTTTGGCACTATTTGAAATGGTACTTTGTAATGCAAGAATCTTTTGCATTCATGCTGTCTGAGAAGAAGATTTGCGAACTGAGCATTTCTAGCACTTAATCTTCCCAGCTCCCCAGAGCAGTGTGCATTTCCCATGTCAGTAGTAACATGCCCCCACAAACTTTCATGGCATTTTGATGCAGTAGCCTTTCGTTTTGAGAAATACGGAATTTTTCCCTAAGTCCTGAATGGGGTCAGTCACGAGAATGGATGGTTTGGGTCATGTGCCGCTGATGAGTATTGGTGTTTTCGTGTTTGTGACATTCGGACTCAGGGTAGAGTTCTCTCTTACCACATCTTGAGGTGATATTGTTAAACCTAAGTGTAAGTTGTAGAAGAAGAAGTTGTAGAAATCTCAACTTCTACTTTAAATGTAAATGGAATCTGTGTCTCCAAATTTGTACCTAGTATGCTCTACTAATTTACTACCAAAGAGGTCTTTTAATACATTTCCCAAACTCTAAGTAGTTTTTGCCCAAAGAAGTTTTTCTTATCTTAGTACATTATAGGTTATTATAATCTTGGGACTATGGTTAATGGCTTGGATTAGAACCTACCACCTTGTTTTAATTCTATACATTATAGAAAATAGTACATTGGGAAAAAAGATTAGAAAAGATTCCAGATAAAGTGTTTGTGTAAATTGGAAGCCTGAGAAGGAAAAACAAAATAAGGAGTTGTAACAGCTAAATATGGCCTAGATCAATCAGCTTCCTCTGGATGAATGTAAAGAAACTCAAATTAAGGGTAAATTCTTTAACTTTCCTAGAAAACTCACCTTTTCAGAGATGTTCTGTCAAACATACAATGAAGGTAAATGATATTTTATAATTTGAGTCCTTAATACTCTTAAAATATCCTACGTTGTGTAAATCAAAGTTAAAGAAATGATTGACGTATACTCTTAAAAATAACCAAAAAAGGCAATCTAACAACTCTGTGGTAGCCTCGATGTTACTGACTGACTTTATTTTTACTGAGTGGCCTCAATCCAAAATAATACCCCAATTATTCTTTTTTTTTCCTAAAGAAGTGAGGCTGTGCTCACATTTAAACCATTAACAGAGCATTTAATGAAAATGTTAAGGCATGACTACCGTAAGAAAGAACTCTTGGGTAAGGTAGCTATGCTTTTATTTGCTCTAAGAAAAATATGGTTTCTTTTATTTTTAAACGTGAAGCTCCATTTTGAAAAAGAAAAAATTGACATGGATCCAAATGAATTTCCTGGTTGCTTATATTACCTCCATTTGGAAAGAAGGTGGGCTTAGTGGTCGTGATTTGGATTGCTCAGAAGCATACTAGGCTTAATGTGCAGAGACACACCATGTGGACGTTGAGGGCACCAGGGTCCCTGATTGCAGCAATCCGATTAATTACTCAGCTGCTTCATTTAGGAAGCTTTCACCCGACACCAAGATGCAACAAGATATGACTCTGTCTTTCCTTCTGCCTGTTAGCTGTCTACCTTAACCAAAGAACATCTGGTTTGAAGTATTAAGGAAGAATGATAAGGAATGACTTTTCAGTAGCCATATCATGGAAAGAAAGTCAATTTAATTTTAACATGACAGTTTTAGTGCATGGTTCGTTTTATTTCAGACTTAATATTTTTTTTGTTCCAGAGAACACAGAAACTTATTGTTTCACAGTTCTGGAGGCTCAAAGTCCAAAATCATGGTGTCAGCAGAGCCGTGCTCCCTCAGAAGGCTCCAGGGGAAAATCCTTCCTCATCTCTTCTGGCTTCTGGTGTTTGCAGGCAGTCTTTGATGTTCCTTGGTTTTTAGATGCATCACTCTAGTCACATTGCTGTCTTCTCCCTGTGTGTCTTCACATGGTCTTCCCCGTGTGTATCTGTCTCTGTGTCCAAGCTTCTTTTTATAAGGACACCAATCCTGTTGAATTAGGGCCCATGCTAATGACCTTTTTTTAACTTCCTTACCTCTGTAAAGACCCTATTTCCAAACAAAGTCATATTCTGAGGTCCTGGGGGTTAGGGTTTCCACATATCTTTTTTGATAACGCATGACAGTTTGTTTTTTTGTTATTTTAAATGTGAATATATGATATTTCAAAAATTGGTAAGCTGTACAGTACAGCTGTACTAAACAATAGCATGATGCTTAATCTCTTGTTTACTATGTTTTGAAAAACTAGTGGGTTTTTTCCCAAAGTGGAACAACTTTATTGCATATACTAACCAGATAGTAACTGCAATAAATGAATTTTCGTCATCCTTAGATCAACTCAAGTCCTGATTCAGGTATTTTTTACTCAAGTCTTTCTTGATTATTCTAACATATATTTACCCCTCTCCTCTCTGAACACCAGTAGCAATTATGGTCAGTACCTACTAGAGTCACTCTAAATTTGTGTATTATTTGGTGATAGGGTTTGATTAGACCAGGAGTTGGCAGACTATTACCTGAGGGCCAAATCTTGACAGCTGCCTGTTTTTGTACATCACATGTAACTAAGAATGGTGTTTGCATTTTTAAATGGATGGAAAAAAATGGAAAGAGTCATAATATTTTGTGACGTAACAATTATATGAAATTCAGATTTTAATGACCATTAATAACAACATTTTGCTGGAACATAGCCACGCTTATTCATTCATTTATGGATTGTCAGTGACTGCTTTGGCACTACAAGAGCAGTTGCGTAATTGGAACAGAGAATTTATGGTCCAAAAGGTGAAAATATTTACTGTCTGACCTTTTATAGAAAAAGTTTGCTAACCCTGGATTATACTAATAGTTTATTCCCAACCTGTTAGGTTACCTCACATATTAAAAAAAAGTAGATAATCAATGCAATTTTATATTTGGCTAAAAGGGACAGTTGTGCTCAGTTATTTGTGTGTTCATTTACCAATGTGCTTTGTCTGAGTTTTAGAGGTCACAAGGACTCAATGGTGCTCCTGTTTGTGTTCCTCAGCCTTTAGGAGAGGGCTTTCCTCTCGGTTGATGTTCAGTAACTATTGTTAAATGGAATTAAATTCATATGTAAAATAAGGTGTGTGTGTGTAGGGGGTGGACATTAATGACCTCTGTTAACTAATAGCATACCCATGATATTTAGCCGATATAAAGACATTTACCCCAGGTCCTCCAACAAATTAATGATAAAGCTGAAAATAGAGCCTATATAGACTCTAAATTTGCACCTTTCATCTTCAGTATACGATCCTAAATGAAAGAATTCAGCAAGTTGCAGATGATGATTTTTCTTGTTAATTGGGTCTGAGAGTTTAGTATTCAATGAGATTTAAACTTAGAAAATACACATGAAGTGCCTTCCTTGTTTAATTTGAAAATATCTCCTTCTGGTGTGACTCCTCGTCAACAATACTTCCAATTTGTTTCCTTTTCACAAAAATTAGAAACAAAACTATTTTATGTGCATAAGAGTTACCCTCTCTTCTCTCTTTGCTGTTTGAATTGTCTGTGTGATTTAGCTTTAAAGCTTAACTTTGTTTTCAAGACGTTAGGGTAAGGCTAATTACCAAAATAAAATTAATGATTGTGGATTTAGTACTCTTTCAAAGTCCATTATTTTGTTTTCTTAGCAAATAGATTAAAAAAGAGACATTTTAAATATCAATATGTTATAAATTTTTAAAAATGTAAATATTTTTATAAATATAAATTTCTTATTCCAGAGGTGCTGCCAAATTGTTCTTAAATTAAGTTTTTTAGAGAGAAGGTGTATAAGGACTTTAAAGTGTATGTGATTTTAAGAAAATTGAGGTGGTTATACTGAACTGAACCAAGGTTTTTCTGTTATGCATATTCTTATAACATGTACTAAAAGTGCTGCACACCATTTTGGTTTTCTGCTTCCTCACCAATCCCCACCTTGCCCCTGCCTCATGTCTGGAATGGATTTTTGTAGGCGGCTGCATTTTAACAGCGTAATAAAGATGACACCTATGTGAAAATATAGTAAGGGTAAACAGATTAATTTGGCATTTTCTTTTTTAAAGTTAAACCTTATTTATATAGAAAGTAGTATTTCCTCACTCTGGCACTATTTTGCTCTTTCATTCCTTAAAAATGAAATCTCCCTTTAAGTTTCTTGACTTAGAGTTTTAAGAACACGCCTATAAATAAAAACAAGCTCTCTGAATTTAATGAATTGAATAGTACAGTATGAACAATTTAATGTGAAATGTTAAATATTACTCTGAGTTATCCAGCTGTGAAAGATACCTTGTGACAATCACCTAAAGGTGATTTTGTAGTTGTTTGAATCTTTGGAGTGAAGGAAGAGGAGAGGGAGAGCTCCCTGAAGCTGAGAGAACTCAGACTGTGTATCTGATATTCTAGTACTTTATCAATACTAAAGGAGGCAAATTGTTACACTTGTTTAAATCTCGGAAACCTGTAGGTCCCCGGGCATAGAGCATGACATTGTGCCTTTTTTCCTTCAGCGTTGTGTAACGTTTCTGTCTGTGAAAGCTAGGCAGGGATTCGCCAGGGGGGACTGAGGTATGAAATTTGTCCACAATAAAAGAAGCTTTAATTCCTTCTTCTCTAGGAACCTGAGGTTATGGAAATTAGAGATTCTGGATTTTGGAGTTAGATGGGGAAGTCAGATTTTTCTGGACTGAGATTTTTCTCTGTTTATCAAGCTCTCTGTGTAGGTTGTATGAAGGGTATTGTGGTCTTTAAGCTGCAAAAAAACTTCACTTTGAATGTAATAATAATTACATACCTAGTTAACCTGTTCCCAAGTATCAATTTTCATCTCTGTGTAATTTCTGTATTATAATACATCTAGCATGAGGAAACTAACACTATGCTTATTGTTTTAGTATTTCTGCACTAAAGCATAATTTTACCAAGTTTTAGCCTTGGGAAATTTTTATATTAATTAGTAGAGTGCTTTCTAAACTTTGTTCCAGAACCTCAGTGATTTATGCATATGCATGTGTGATTTATGCATAAAAGTGCCATGGATTTTCCCAGTTATGCAGTTTTAATATTCACAATTTTTGAGACTTAAAAGATGAATTTCGTATGTAAACTCAGCCATTTGAGTAAATAGAAAGGAAGCCATTTATTTGCATTTGACTTCGAAGATTTTCTTCACCCTTCTAGTAGATTTCTTTTTCTTACTATTGATATAAAAAGCATTTGATGTTCCACTTCTCCAGATTTTTCCCCTTAATCTTGTAAACTGAACAATTGTAGCCTTGATACGTTGATTTGCTTTTCTGCGTGTTCTATGCTTAATTGTCAAAAAGTCACTTGTAATTTCAAGTGCTGTCCAGTGCCTTACTGCAATCACCCTGGTTGGATATGTACTTATATGGTCTTCACTTTTTTATTTTATTTTTTATTGTGGTGGAAGTTGAAATAAATTACATTGGAGGTCCCTTCAGTTTCTATGAAAGACAGTAATATAGAGTAGTCAGGGGTTTGATTTTTAGGGTTGGTGAGAGATGGAATCCCATTTCTGCCACTCATTGAATACGTGACTTTGGGTAACGTAGTGAACCTCTTCAAGCCCAGAAATGGAAATAACAATGGTACCTACTTCATAGGGATCTTTTTTACCATTTTAAATCAGTTAAGTAGTATCTATCTAGCAAGTAGTAAATCAGTATGTATTATAAATATCATCTGTTGACTGTCATTTTCCTCATCACTATACTGATTCTAAATCTTATGTATTTTCAGATTCATTGTTTTTTTTTCTTTTTTATATCTGCCGCTGTTAAAAATACATATCATTCAGGCTGGCCCCATGGCAAAGTGGTTAAGTTCTTGTGCTCTGCTTTGGCGGCCCAAGGTTTTGCCAATTCAGATCCTGGGCGCAGACCTAGCACCACTCCTCAGGCCGTGCTGAGGTGGCGTCCCACATAGCAGAGCCAGAAGGACATACAACTAGAATATACAACTATGTACTGGAGGGTTTTGGGGAAAAGAAGAAGAAAAAAAGAAGGTTGGTAATAGATGTTAGCTCTGGTGCCAATCTTTAAGGAAAAAAAAGATGCCAGCCCATTAAAAAAAATTTTTAATTTTTACCTGTCTCCAAAAGCATACCAACTGTAGTGAAATTTTGAACATTATTTTCCTTATGCTGTTGTTTCATTCTGTAAACATTTATTGAGCTCCCACTGTGCTGTTTTATTTCATAAAGATGAATAAATCAGGTCTGTACCTTCACCCGATTAGTACTAATGCAGTATTCTTATGCTATAATTATGCACGTGCAGATTTCCAAGGGTATAATTAGTTCCTCTTGGGATAAATGTTAGAGATGACTTCATGGAAGGGGAAACATTTCATCAAGACCTTAAAAGACATAGTGGTATTAAGTGATGAAAGGGGGTGGTAGATCGGGGGAGTACAAACCCTTCTAGGTTGAGGCAAAGGTGCAGAAGCAGTGAGGTATGGGAAATGCGTATGGGATTTTAGGAGAAAAGGAAAAGTGGGGACCCTTTTCCTTTTACGTCTTTGAGGTTCTGCGTATTACCTCTGCATATGACAATGTTAAGATTTCCAGGAATTCACCCTTTGATTCTCTGTCCTGGTGTCTTCTACTGTAGAATCTAATGCCACCCTCTGTTGTCAGCCAAAGTACTACAATTATTGGCTCTTTCCTGTGAACACTATATTGACAAGTCACATGAACTGTGGGTATTTTTTCTCATCTAACAGGGAGCTACCTGTATGCCTTAAGGTTTTCATCTGCTCTGCCAGTATTTAGTGTGTGCCCACTGAAATTGCCCACCATGGGGAGGACGCCTTGGAATCCGAGATCCCAGTGAAATCAGATAGAATGTGAATCCCATCTAAATAGCTGCCGTTCTCCATCACCTTATGTTTTTCCATAAGAATGTTTTCCTCTTCACCACAACTCTCCTTTTGATTCTTGCCTGTCTCCCTCTCACCCTTTCTCCCTCCTTTCTTCCCTTCCTTCCCTCCCGCTCTCCCTCTCTCCCTCCTTCTTTCTACAAACTTATATTTCATTCCCACATGCAACTGGCATTTTGTTAGGTATTGAGAATACAAATTTAAGTAAGACATGCTCTCTCCTCTAAAATCTAGGGAAGAAGAGATAAGTCAGTCACTATAAAGGTATGATGTAATATATGCTATGGTAAGTGCTATGGGAGCATTTAGGAGGGTGGATCTGTTATTTATTGCCATAATAGTGCTGCATAACAAAAAGCCATAAAACCTCAGGAGTAAAACCGCAGCATTTGTGTTTATGTGTCTACGATAGTGGATTAGGCAGCTTCACCAATCTTCACTGGGTTCTGCTGTCTGAATGTCAGCTAACTGTCAGCTGATTGAGCAGATTTAGGATGCCTCAACTGGGAGAACTGAGATGACTCACCCTGTTCCCTGTGTCTTTAGTCTTCCAGCAGATTAGCTTAGGCACACTTTCATGGCAATGGCAGACTCCAAGAGCACAAGCTGAAATGCTTAAGTGCGCCTTAGCCTCTGCTTGCTAACATCCTATGAGCCAAAGCATATAACATGATTGAGCTCAGAGTTATAGTGTAATGGTACTTAAAGTCACTTGACAAAAGGAATGAAGATAGTGTGTGGTAAGACTTAGGGCTATCAATGCAGTATACCACAGAGGAGGATCTAAGGTGAACTGGGGATTAGGGAAAATGTCCCGAGGCTGGTACCTGTTGAACTAAATTTTGAAGGAATTAGTTGAATGAAAGAAGGCACAACAGCATTTTTGTCAGAGAGTTCATCACATAGAAAGGCCAGAAGATATGAAACTCATTGTGTGATTTGCTATCTACAGGTAGTTTGATATGTCAAGCAGGAACAAAGGATTCATGGCTGGAAACAAGGCCAGAACCAAAGACAGCAGCCAGATTTCAAAGACTTTTATCTAATAAACAAAGGAGTTTGAAAGTTGTAGGCTTCTGTGATAGTTCTAAGCCTAGGGGTTAACTACTATTTTATGATATTAATTATTACTACTGTTTTTATTTGCTGTCACAGAGCTAGACCTGATGAAGATACTTAATAATATAAAGGCTGGTGGGTGGTAGGTACATAGATGTATGTTTTTATTCATATTTTTAGTACATTTAAAAGACTGTACATGTTATTCATTGCAAGCTACTAGAAGTACATACTAAACTTTTCATGGTATAATTTAGAGATTAACATATGAATTTCAGTGATAGTGTACATCTATAAAAAATTCTTATTTACACGTGCCAAAATTTTAAAGTTGTAGAGTATAATCTAAAGTAAAACCAAAAGATCATTGCTCATATCTATGTGTTTATTCTCGGTAGAATTGTTATATATAATTAAGTCTTAACATCGTTCTCATGTTATCACTTTTTTATCCATATTCTTGAGAACAGAGTTGAAATGCGTTTCTTCTGGACATATTAAATTCCATTTGGATTTAAGGAAAATTGTGGAGACTAGAGATAAACTTTTTTGTAATTTTCTCAGAAGTGACTGATCATTGTTTAGTTTACATATTCTAGGAAGACAGTTGTCTTGTGTACTTCCTGATGGAAACTGAAGCCCTTTGTGAAGGACCAAATGGAATGTATTATGTACTACAACTGGAATATATTATGTATATTCCTGTTGGCAGTCACGAATATTTATTTGCACAATTAATTTCTGAGTTGCTTAATTGGTAATATAACAACTTTGTACAGTTTTCTATATTTTTAAATTAACACATTTATTTAGTCGGTATTATATTATATGAAACTAAAACTATTGTTTTGGGTGACAATTAAATCCTGGAAATATAAATACATTAGGAGAGCGATTATTTACAACAGTGGTGTTAATTGCTACCAGGTGGTTTTTCTAGAATACTATTTAAGAAAAGGTAATTAAGTTATAATTTTGGCATGAGTTTGCTTCATTTAAAAAATGATGGGCGAGGGGAGATTCTGATCATTATGCCTTGGTGAACTTGACATCAATCTCAACAAAAGTTCTGGAATCTGTAATTGGTAGGAACCTACATGAGTTCACGGTTCATATCAGAGTAAAATCATTTTCTTTTCTGATAGGGTAAATTACAAAATTTCAGCAAGATGTTCTTATGAATGAGATGGAGAATTATAGTCCAGACAAAGGCAGCTTGATAGTTGGTTCAACTCTTCCTAGCCCTCAGTGTTGATTAGTGCATCTGTTGTCTCAAGGATATCTCTTAGAGCTCTTTTATATTTGGCTTGTGACTTCTTCAACGCTCAGATTAGAGGTTTTCGTTCCTTTTGTTTATTTGAAAGTTTTGGAACCTTTTTCTTCAAATGAAATCTTGGGCAGGACATTACTATGTAAACCAAATAAATAAATTCTGAACTTCTCTGATTTAAATGAGGATTGGAAGTGGTGATAGTTGGAAAAGTCTGTTCAGGGATGTGCCATTTAAGTAGAGACCTAAATGATAAGAAGTGGGGAATCTTTAACTTGAAGAAGACTAGAGAGGCATGCATGGTTTCTTTAGATAGATTGGTGGTTGCCTTAGGCTGGGATGGGATGGGGATTAACTGTAAATGAGCATGAGACATCTTTTTGTAATGATAGAAATGTTCTGAAGCTGGATTGTGGTGATGGTGATTACAACTCTGTAGTTTACTAAAAATCATTGAATTGTACACTTTAAACATGGTGGATTTTATGTTATATAAATGATATCTAAATAAAATTGTTTTAAAGTGATATTATTTATCTGGAAAAAATTTTTGAGCAAGCTTTCTTCATAGTTTTAAAGACCTGTCAAATAAAAGATAGATTTGATATTTCATCTAGTTTTCAGTGGCAAAACTAAGCCCAGTTTGTGGAAGTTAACAAATAGAATTTCACTTACTGTAATACTGTAAGGAGTATCTCTCCAAGATGGGAGAGACAGACATAGTGATACTGAGTTATGGGGTCTTCAAGAGGTTTAAATGACATAATTCATCTGAGTATGCCAAGCACATGTAAAGCACTCAATAAATGCTTGCTGTTCAAAGAAAAGTATAAAGTAACAAGTATATATGTATGTATGTGTGTAATGTGTGTTTTATGTATGTATATAAATGTGTATGTATAATTTTGAGAGAAAGTAAATGTGCCAAAATGTTAACAAGTGCCGATTCTGGTTGAAGGATATATGGGTGTTTATTGTACTGTTATTTAAATCTTTCTATTGATTTGAAATCTTTCCAAATAGAAAGTTCGGAAGGAAAATAGAGGGGTAGTCAGGCTGAGAGGGTTGTGAGATCAGACTTTCTCCAACACTGTGTGAAAGCATAATGGACACCATCATTCAGTATCTGGAAGAGAGAAAACTGGAGATAGAGAAAAACTATAAAGGAAAAGTATGTGCTGGCTCAGCACAATGTCTCAACAGGGAAAACTGCTAATCTTATGTGGAGTTTTCGGGAAGCATGGAGTTCAGGGATTGTTGTTCTGGAAGTTGGCCTCATCTACAGAAGAGAGTTACTCAGATGAAGACTGTTGTGGATTGGTTGGCACTTGGAGGCAGGTTTATTGGAATGAGTCTCTTCCTGAATGACTTGAGAAGTTGGGGGCTGCCATTGTTAGGTGATCCACTGACAAGCTTTAATATTGGTTCTGGTGGGCTGCTTACCATGGCGGCAGAAAAATCCTTAATTTGTGGGAGCTTGAAACATTCTCAGCTGGTATAAAGTTCAGTGCCTGACATGATAAAGACTCACCATAAGTATTTGTTGGATGAGTAAGGAATAAAAAAAAGAAAAGCAATTGTCTGCTATCACCACCACTAGCATCTCATTGTTTAAAACTGAAGAACTTTGAAGTTCTAATGTCTTAGCCTGCAGCTTATTTGGAATCCTATCACTGGAGTTCTTAGGTCATGTTGGAGTCCTTTGTGCTTATGTCAGTGTTGCCTACATTGATTTTCAATGCTATATAACTAAGTGGCTTAGAAAAATGATTCCATACACAGTAAATACATTGAAACCCATAAGTTTCTTTATTGCAGAACTTCTCAGAGTGTCTAATATGGTAACATGCGTTGCAAATCTAGAGAAGAATAAAATATATGGCATTTCCTAAACTCATCTAACTACAGAATACTTTTTTGTGGAGATCAGTTTGGGAGGTGCTGGTACAGTATGCCGCATTTGTCTGTTTTGCTAATTTTCTATGTATGCGTATAGTGTAAAATTCTGTCTCTAAGTGACTGTCTCACAGCATGTAATTTTGAAGCTTACTATTGCTAACGCCATGGGCAAATCTCTTAACTTCCTTAATCTCTGATTCCCAATCCATGAAATGTGCTTGAAAATTTGGGTGAAATTTGTGATTATAGTGTGTCTATATCCAATGTTATAGAAAGTTAATTTTTGACTGCTAAATTTTAGCACTAATGAGATAGTTAAATCCTTGTATTATTAAATGTTTGGAAGGCCTCTGGGACTAAAATAACTTTTTGAAGTTATTATGTATCTATCTAAAAGCCTTAAAAATTACTTTATTATACAAAGTAATTGAACCAGCCTCTCCCTATATTATTTTGTTAATCTTAATTTTGATAAATGAGCATTTAAGATTAATTTCGCTAATTTGTTACAGTTTTCACTTATTTAACATGGTACTGCAGAAAAAGAGTTCTGGATGAAATAAAAGGCGTAGGTTTTGCCTTTAACTGGATCTGTGACCCTGAGATGGTTATTTCACCTCTCTGACCTTTATTTTCTGTCTTTTCAAAATAGGATGAATGGGCTAAATAATCTTTTAAGTCCTTTTCTGACCTACATTCAGTGATTGGTATACTTCTCATTCATTATCTTCCCTGTTCCTCGAATAAAGAATGCTTATAATCATTTGCTTTATGCTGCTAGTCATTAGAGTTTGAATATGGGGGTATTTGCTTCTTAGGAGTTTAGGATATATGAGAAAAATTGCCCTAGGAATTGTTGGAAGAAATTCATATGGCTAACTTCTTCAGATGCACATTTTCATGCCTTGTGCCCTGATAATTCTGGATGAGCTTTCCTAGATGAGTCTTTGGTTTTTACACAGTTTTCTGGCCATTTCTTTCACACACCAAAAATTAAATACTCATTTTAACATTTCATATTGCCTCCCATCCCCTATCTTGCACTTCCCATTTTCTGATTCTGTTCTATGTTTTTTTTCCCTAAGTCATCTTTTAAAGATATAAATCATTTAGTAATTTATATGTATAGTTAGTTCCTTTCCTCATTGGAACGCAGACTCCACTCATTTTTTTATCTGTTTTGTTCACTGATGTATCCTAAGCAACTAGAACAGTGCCTGACACAGAATAGGCACTCAGTAAATATTTGTTGTTTGAGTAATTAATACCTATAGGTAATTTAAGTGTTTACTTTTTCAAAGTTTTACTGTTGTCTTAACTTTCATTTTACTTTAAACCAATATATTTATTAATCTATATTTTTTCACATCGATATTATAAATTTTACATCATAAATGATAATTTTGTAATCTTGTTTTCTTTATATCTTCAGATATTCATACTTGTTTCATGGAGTGTCATAAAATTCTAAAAATATTCTTAAAGTTCATTTAAATTATATCTGAGTATATACTGTAGTAAAGAAGGTGGGGAAATGGACGTTAAAAAATTGAGCAAGCAATAGGAAAAATGATCACTGCTATAAAAGCTGTCGTCGTGGTATTTATTTGATATTTTAATTTAGTTATCACTTTTGCTTTCTCAGAGCCATTGTTAATTGAGTTTATTTCTTCCTTTGAAAAACAGGTAGATAAAATCATTAAGAGTTATGAAGGTTAGAGGTATTGAAAATTGAAGAGTAAGGACAATTTGCATGTGTTTATGACTGTCTGATTGCCTTAAATGACTGCTCATGGTCAAACTTCTGCACTTTTTTTTTCCTTTTTGGACAGTGGGTAAATCAGTCTCAACAAATATTGGGTAAGAATGACATAAACAGTATGATGTCTGTGTTTGCATGTGCTGTCTAGTGCCAGGTTAGCTGACGAGAGTATGTGTTAGGCTCTAGCCTGCTATTCACTCTAATTTCAGTTAGGAGAAATTCCTGGGTATTATAGTAATACCTAGCCTATAAAAGTATAATCAAATAAGTGGTTTGAAGAGAAAAAGGAAACTTTCTTTTGGGGACAGAAAGTCACCCAGGGCCTTCCTACACCAAGCAGTAGTCACACAGTGTCCATTCCAAAGTAATGTCAATTACCTGAGGTAGAAAAACGTCCAAAAAACCAGAAGTAATAAAAAAAAAAAGTAACTAGCTCCGAAGACCGCAGCAATTACTTAACCACAGCATCCAGAGTAATTTAACCACATTAGAGTTTGTAGCCAGTGCTAAGTACTGAAAGCAACTCAGCATCCAAGAAGACGCACACGGCAGTAAAGAAACGTCCCTTTGTCCTTCCTTTTATGTTTGGTTCCTGGATGCTTCATGAGCACCTCTACCTTTCGGCCTCGATCTAGGACCAGCCCAGCAGGCGCTCTGTCACACATTCTCACCAGACTTACCCACTGGGCTGCTTTTTCACAATCTCCTTTTTTCCCCTCCAACTTTATTGACGTATAATTGACAAGTAAAATGGTGAGATATTTAGCGTGTACAATGTGATGACTTGATACACGTATACGTTATGAAAGAATCTCTTTAATTAAAGAGATTCCTTTAATTTAATTTAATTCCTTTAATTTAATTTAATTCCTTTAATTAAAACTTATTCAGTCCTTGCACTCTGTTCTTAAACAGGGCTTAAAAATTTGAAAACAAGTATTTTAGGCTCAAAAGTGAGCCGTGTTAAATATATACTGAGAAAGAATAATATAAAATCCTGTGATAATATCTCCAAGTGCAAACACCACTTTAGCCTTTTGGTTTTTTTAAAAATTTCTTTAAAGGGCAGTGGAATGTTTCTTGGAAACTATTTCCACGTATAGGACCAGGAGTAAATTGTAGCCTTATTGCCCTTTCTCCAATTGTTTTTATTCATTTATTTCATTCTGTTACTCATTTTTTAAAAACTTATTTCTTTTTTCCTAATTTCATGATTGTTACCAAATTTACTCAATTAGTAAGATTTCATTTTCTTGCAAGATTTTTCTTATAAAAGTGATTTTCTGAAAATATAATTATAATTCTTGAAGACAGCAGTTTTTAAGATTTAAGGATTATAGCTGCTTTCATAGGCCAAAATCAAGTATCTGAAAAGGCGTCTTTAAGATCATCTAATCCAGTCCTCT
This sequence comes from Equus quagga, assembly GCF_021613505.1. Lineage (NCBI taxonomy): Eukaryota > Metazoa > Chordata > Mammalia > Perissodactyla > Equidae > Equus > Equus quagga. Next base: position 20,277,194 of record NC_060281.1, read on the forward strand.
CCTTTCATTGTTGAGGAACTGAGATGCCCAGAAAAGTTGCTTGCCCCAGCTTAGAGTACTGCTCAGTGGCAGAGTGTAAACCAGAATCTGGTCCTCTAACTTCCAGTCTAATTTCTTTTTGTCACAATGGACTTCTCCTTCTTTGTAGCTGATGGCCAGGATGTAGTGGGACTTTTAGCTGTATTATTGCAATCTTGGCTGCATACTGGCCATATAAACTTTATCTGCTTTTCTGGGCTCACGTCTCTGGCCCCTCATTCAGCTGGGTGCTGTGTCTTCTCTTCAGTGGAGGCAGTGACTGCTCTGAGGTTCAGCTGAGTAGCTGCTCCTCATGCACTATCTTGAACTTCATCCTCAACTTCACAGCATGGAAAAGCATGATCTCCAAAGGAAGGGATAAATGCCCCATGTAATATTTGTTTCTCTATTTTGGGACCCTAGAACTCAAATAATAAGGATGATTGTTTGAAAATAAATATAGAAGTTTTATTCATTATTCATTTATTCCCTTATAAGAAGAAACTGTTTTCTGGTTTGTCCTTTTTTGGTAAAAAGTATGTCATGACTTTTTAGTATTAATTAAGCTGATTTATTTAGTAGAGAATAATTTGAAAAATCCCTTAGCCCCAAGCAAACTGGCCACGTTGGTAACAATATATATTTTAATCAGAGAAAAATAATTTTCTCATGTCAGTAAATGATACTTATTTTTAAAATACCATTTGTTGTATTTTTACGTCTGTTGAAATTTCTCTTTTGTGTTTGTTTTATACTGTGCTTTTGTACTAATATATATATTTGTATAACTTTAAAAGAGATAAATACATACATATTGTATGTGCTTGCTCAAAAAGTTTGTTTTTCTTACTGTTAAAGCCTTTAAAATAATTTAGGGTTGATTGCCTTTCACAGTTAGGGACAAGTGGATGTAAGGAGCGTGATTCTATGGATACATCATCGTCATATATATATATATATATATATATATACACACACACACACACACACACACATATATATATATGTATATATATATTTACATTGGATCTGGAGGTTAGCAAAAGATTTTGGTAAATGAATATGCTTTAGAAGTTACAGAGACATTAAAGTTCATCACAGTGCTTTGGAAGCACCTTGGCATAAATTACTAACCAAAGATGTCAAATAGGGCCTCAACGTAGAGTAACATAACAAATGTCCATCACCTTCCTTTCTTCCATTTTTTAAAAAAAAAACTGATGTTAGAAACTACTGAAGTAGGGTTTTGTTGTTTTTTGAGAACACATAGTGACTACGGTAATGTTCAGTGTATATTTTTAAAAATTTGTTTTCTGTGTTTCAGAAATATCTCTGTAACTAGTTCTTTTTTTCTATTTTATTCTGCACTTTCTCTTAAATTTTTTACTTTAATAGATGTCTATTTAAAGGATATCCCCCAGTTTTAGACTGTGTTGAGCATACACCTAACACATAAAAATACTGAAAGGTTGGGGGCCGGCCCCGTGGCTGAGTGGTTAAGTTCATGCACTCCGCTTCGGTGGCCCAGGGTTTTGCTGGTTCGGATCCTGGGCGCAGACATGGCACCCCTCATCAAGCCATGCTGAGGGGGCGTCCCGCATGCCACAGCTAGAAGGACACACAACTAAAATATACAACTATGTGCCAGGGGGCTTTGGGGAGAAAAAGGGAAAAATAGAATCGTTAAAAAAAAGTACTGAAAGGCTTAGTTGTGAGTTCTGCAGGCTTTTTGGAACAGTATCCCATGGTTTTGTTGAGCATACATCCTCCTGTATCTATGTGTACAGAACAAGGAGTGTAACTTTGCCTCATGAATAGTCTTGCCTATTTCATGTTTTGTCACGCACTTGACAAGGGCATTGCAGAGTTAGCTGCCCTGGTGCTCACTGAGACATTTGATCCTGAGACTGAATAAAACTAAACTTGTTTGGGTAAGAAGGGAGGATATAAGTGACTCTGCCACTACCACTATGAAGTGGAGTCCAGCAGGGTTGCTCTGGACTTACTGCTTGTTGTGACCATAGTTATGAAAGTTACAGTCCTTCCTAAAACGGAGGCTCCAGTGTTATAGCAACGAAGCTACTGCGGGAGACCAGGGGAGGGACAGACTTTTCAGGAAAGTTTCCTGAAAGACCTTTAGCGGAGGCTGGTCTGGCAGTGCTGGTGTGGTTGCAGGCATCTAAGCAGTAGGTGAAAGAATTGAGTATGAGACTCTGCTGGTTGGGATTAGACCAGGGACAAGTCACTCAAGGCATCAGTGAGTGGTAAGGTAGGTCTTTAACAGAAAAAAGAAAATCAAAATATTTGTGTAAATATCAATCACTTTGGTTTTGTCTTTAAGTGACTTAAAAATATTATATACATTGCAAAGCAAAAAGTGACTGTGGCTAGGTATAGTGGTTTTCATTTCGATTTTCCAAAAACCACCAGGGCACTGTCTTGCTTTCTGTGGGAAAAAAAGTGACAGAAGTACTGCGAGAAAAACTGTGGCATTAAAGCTGAAGTAGTAACAACCCTGAAAATTAAAATAACATACTCATCTAATTTCACCCCTAGTTATATGTCTTTCGCGGGTTTTAGACACTTTACATGTTTATGCTAAGGAAGACTGTTTTTAGTAGGAAAGTTATAACTTTCTCATAAAAGCTTGAGGTAAAACTTGATACCTATATGTACATTTTATTAATATAAGAAGTATTTTTAAAATACTCTTTTCACTAGAGATGTGAATTGAATCCATTGTTTTATCTTTGAGTCAATTAGTTCACTTTGCTAACTTTGTACTTTTTCTATAGGGAGATTTCAGGTAACTTGAGATAATGGAAGGGAAACTGTTATGGCAATCCATAGAATTAAGTACTGAATATATCAGTAAACATAACAAGATTTTTGCCATTGTGGAGTTTACTCTCTAATGTGGGCTTTTTATTCTCTTTCGGTTCTGTTGGTTTATTTGTGTGTCTTTGCACCAATAACACACCATCTCAGTTACTACAGTTTTATAATAAGTCTTACAGGAAATATCCTCCCACCTTGTACCTCAAAAGTGTCTTGACTATTCTTGGCTCTTGCTTCTTTCATGTCAAGTTTAGAACCAATTTATATTTCTTTTTAATTGCATTTTCTGCCTTTGTGTGTCTTTTTCCTCCAGGTTTATTAAGATATAATTGACATATAATATTGTGTAAGTTTAAGGAGTACAACATGTTGATTTGATACATTTATTTATTGCAAAATGATTACCAGTATAGCTTTAGGTAACACCTGTATCATGTCACATAATTACTATTTCTTTTTTCTGGTGAAAACATTTAAGCTTTACTCTTAGCAACTTTCAAGTGTACCATACAGTATTATTAAGTATGATCACCATGCTGTACATTACATCCCCGGGGCTTGTTCATCTTATAAGTTGAAGTTTCTACCCTTTAAGGAGCAACATTTCCACACCCCCAGCCCTGGTAGCCACCACCCTGCTGTCTGTTTCTATGAGTTCGCTCTGTCTTTGTGTTGATGATGATAGTTGTAGATTGATCTTACAGTTGAAAAACTTGCTAACATCTTTAATTAATGCAAATAATTTATATCCCAATTATTTTTGGTTTTCTGTGTAGGTGCTCAGATTATATGTGAATAAAAACAGGTTAGTTTTTTCTTTTCCAATACTTGTATGGTTTAACTTTTTCTTGCCTTAATGTTCTTACTGTAATCTTGGGTATTCTATTGACTAGTAGTGGAGATAGTGGGAATCCTTACACTGGTCTGAATTTCAAAAGGTGTCAATGCTTCTGACTATGTTGTTTCCTATAAGGTTTTTAGTAGATTCCCTTTATCAGATTAAAGAAAATCCCTTTTAATCGTAGTTTGCCAAAATCTTTGTCATGAATGGTTGTTGAGTGATTTTCCTATATCTGTTGAGATGATCATATAGTTTTTCTCTTTTCATATTTTAAGTAGTTAATTATATTAATAGATGTATGTTCTGTTCTTGCTTTCCTGGGTGTATTAGTCAGGATTCTCCAGGGAAACAGAATCAATAGGATGAATGTGTGTGTATATACAAGAGATTCACTGTAAGAAATTGGCTCACACAATTATGGAAGCTGAGAAGTTCTAAGATCTGCACTTGGTAAACTGGGGGCCTAGGTGTGCCAATGGTGTGGTTCCAGTCCAAGTCCAAATACCTGAGGAGCAGGAGAGGCTAGTGATGTGGGTTCTAGTTGAATCCAAAGGCCTGAGATCCAGGAGAGCCAGTGGTGTAAGTTCCATTCCCAGTATGAAAGCCTGAGAATTCCAGGGTTCCAGTCCAAGGTGGTGACATAGGAAACTTCTGAACTTACCTCCTTCCGCGGGCACCCCAGATCTACAGCTATTCATGGAAAAATTCCCTCTAAATGAAATCCAGAAACTAGCTGAGTGACTTCTACACATCGGTCAGATGACAAAACAAACAACTTTGATGTAGGTAGAAAAGGCTGAGACACACTCTCTCCATAAACCCCACCCGGCACAGTGACATAGAATAAGGAAGGAACTCCCAACTCCTAGCTTCTCTCTGAGGAGCAAGGGGTTTGGACTCCATATCCGGTGCCCCAACTTTTAAGACTTCCACCTGAGAGACAGGCTCCCTAAGCATCTGGCTCTCACAGTCACTGGAGATTCATCCACTAGACCCACAAGACTATAGCAAAGAAAGTTCTTACCAGGTTTGCAAGGACTCGCCCTGGCTGTCTCCCCAGGGCTCAGTTCAGAGGTAGCAGACAGAAATGCATATCTCCCGGTCTTTCCCTGAAAGATGTCTATTTGTATATCTTAAAAGCTGTAGCCTGCAGCCAAACATATAGGGTCAACTAACATTTGACAAAGGAACCGAGAATACTCAATGGAGAAAGACAGTCTCTTCAATGACTGATTCTGGGGGCTGGCCTGGTGACATAGTGGTTCAGTTCGCACACTCTGCTTTGGCAGCCTGGGGTTCACGGGTTTGGATCCCGGTGTGGACCTACACCACTCATCAAGCCATGCTGTAGCGGCATCCCACGTACAAAATAGAGGAAGACTGGCACAGGTGTTAGCTCAGGGCTAATCTTTCTCAAGCCAAAAGAGGAAGATTGGCAACATATATTAGCTCAGGTGCCAGTCTTTAAAAAAAAGGGATGTAATTATTAAATCAAAAACATAAAGCATGGCAGGGAGGAGAGTAAAAATACAGTATGAAAGGCCAAGGAGCCATTGTGCTGATGGTGTAAGTCCCAGTCCAAGTTTAAAGGCAGTAGAAGACTGCTGTACCAATTTGATGATGGGCAGAGAGGGTGAATTCTTCCTTACGCTGCCTTTTGTTTTATTCAGGTCTTCAACAGATTAGATGAGGCCCACCCACTCAGGAGAAGGCAATCTTCCTTACTCAATCTGCCAATTCAGGTGTTAATCTCATTCAGAAATACCTTCCCCGACATACCCAAATTAATGCCCAACCAAATATTTGGGCACCCCATGACCCAGTCAAGTTGGGACATAAAATTAACCATCACCCCATGTCAACGTGCCTCCCATATACATCTCCTTAAACTATATTTAATCTCCAAATAAAGACAATAACAAGGTCATAATTCTGCCTAACGTATACAGTTATCCAACATGCATCTGAAAATGCACTAATCTCTTCCCCAGAAAATGAGGTTTAGTCCTTGGGTGATGTTCATACTTCTCCTTGATATCCCTAACTTAAATACTGTTATGTAAAATGAATAATACTTAATTAAATATTATATAAATCCTATACATCTTATGTTGTATGATAAGGGAACAAGAGAGGGAAGGAAATCACGGTATTTGTGTAACACTCACCCATCCCCTCCCCCCACGAACATACTTGTAACAGAATAAGGAGAAAGTACTCATGACAATTGCAATCCTTGTTTTTGTAACTGGTTATGTGGTCATGGCTGCTGTTAATAACTACCTTTTTCTACTACCCATTCTGTATTCCCTTTGCCTTCAGCAAGCATCTCAACTGGTTGTGGTTCTTTCCCTGGTTCTTCACCAAACCTTCATTCCTGAAGTATCTGGGTCATTAGTAGTGCTTCTTCAATTGGGTTATTGTAGTTTTCTGTTGACCTTAATCACACGGCATGGTCATACTAAGAGATGCCTTAAGGGATCTCCTGTTTTCCAGACATACTCTTCCTTGTCTACACTGTGGAGTACCAGTCCAGTTCCCACTTGGTAGTCAGGACCAATCCCTCCAGCCTACACAGTAACTTCCTCTTTGCTTGTTGATTCAGAAGCATGAGGAATCCAAATTGACTAAGCAGCCAGTGTTAAGTTCCATTTCAGTGGAATAGTTGTGTTAATGGAATAAATGTGAAAGCATTCATCCCTCTTGGTTTAAGACCTCAAGACCAGCAGATCATAAGATCTTGGGAACAGGAAGCAAAAGTTTTGCAAGTGAGTCTTTAGGGGTAATAATGACTTGTGCCACTCCCATTCCACCCTTTGATTCGTGGACCCATGAATCTTATCTGTGGGGGAAACAGCACTGTGTACTGGATGCTGATTCATAGGATATGAAGTGTTCTGGAGAACTTTGCCTCACTCTACAAGATACTGTCACCTAGCTGGCACAATTGAGTCTTCAAAAGGCTGTTCCACCATTCTATCAAACCAGCTGCTTCATGATGGTGGGGAACACGTTAAGACCAGTGAATTCCATGAGCACGGGCCCAGTGAATCACTTCTGTTTTTGTAAAGTGAGTTTCTTGATCAGAAACACTGCTGTGTGGAATGCCGTGACAGAAAGTAGATAGAGATTCTGTAAGTCCACAGATGGTAGGTTTGGCAGAAGCATTGCATGCAGGGACAGCAAATCCATATCTAGAGTAAGGCTTCCAGTAAGAACAATACACTTCCGCTTCCATGATGGTAATTGTCTAATGTAATCAACCTGTTGCCAAAGCTGGCTGATCACCCTGGGGAATGGTGCCATATCAGGGACTCATTGTTGATCTCTGCTGCTGATAGGTAGGCACTCAGCCATGTCCATAACAATGATGGCCTCGTGAGTGGCAGTCCATGTTGTTGAGCCCTGCATATCCTCCATCCCTCCCACCATGGCCACTTTGTTCATGAACCCATTGGGCGATGATAGTGTAATCGGGGGGAAAAAAGCTGATGGTATTCATTTGATTAAAATCCTCCTTTGCTCAGGTCACCCGTGAGCATTCACATGGGACACAGATATCTTCATGCTTTTTGCCCTTCAGAGAGATATGTCCACCTACCTCTCCCCCAGATTCCTTTCTCAATTTTCAAATCATGTTCTTTCTATGTCCCTTGTCATTCAACCAACCGTTGGCTATAGCCCGAGAATCAGTATCTAATTGCACACCTGATCATTTCTCCTTTCAAATAAAGTGAACAACTAGGTGCACTGCTAAAAGTCCAGTCCACTGGGAGGATTTTCCTTCACCACTGTCCTTAAGGGGTATTCTAGAGGGGACTATAGTAATGCAGCTATTCACTTTTGGGTGGTACCTGCCTATCACGCAGAACCATATGTAAACCAGGCTTGACTCTTCTCTTCTGTTAATTGATCATAGGGAGCTCCCCATGAGGCCGCAGGTGCAGGGTAGGAGAGAGAGTGAATTCCCTTTTACTCCACCTTTTGTTCTCTTTTGTCTTATTTATGTTTTTTCTGTTTATGTACATGAGTAAAATTTATCTGTAAATTTCCTTTGTTTTACAGTCCTTTTCTAGTTTTGATACCAAGGTTATACTAGCCTAAATAAATGAGTTGAGTGTCTCTCTTTTTCTCTTCCCTGTAGTAGTTGGGTAAAATTAGAATAACCTGTTCTTTGCATGTTTGGTAGAATATTACAGATGAGGTAAGGTTATTTTGTTTTATTTTGTTTACTGCTGATTCAATTCCTTTAAAATTTATAGAACTATTCAGGGTTTTTGTTTCTTCTTGGGTCAGTTTTGGGCATTTATATTTTTCAAGAAATTTACCCATTTCACCACAGTATCAATATTTTTGGCATAACATTATCATGATATTCTCTTATTAGTCATGTTGCATTATGGGTAATTTCCTCAGATCTGCTGTCCTGAATGCTAATTATCTTTTTAACTGAATTTAGTCTGCTCCTAAATTAGTTTTATTCATCCATTTTTATTATTGTGGTAAAATACACATAATGTAAAATTTACCATTTTAACTGTTCTTAAGTGAACAATTCTCTGGCATTAACAGTGCCAGTGGTATTAACAGTGGCATTAATTGTACATTCACAGTGTTGTGCAACCCTCATAACTATCCATATTCCTGAAGTTTTCATCATCCCAGTCAGAAACTCTCTACACAGTAAGCAAAAACTCTTCCATGCCCCGGTATCCTCTATTTTCCTTTCTGTCTCTCTGAATTTATCCATTCCAGATACCTCATGTAGGTGGCTTCATACAATATTGTCCTTTGTGTCTGGCTTATTTTACTTAGCATGGTATTTTTAAAGTTCATTCGTGTAGTAGCATGTATCAGAACTTCTTTCCTTTTTTATGACTGAATGATATTTCTTTATATATATATACACACACACACACACACCACATTTGTTTATCTGTTCTTCTGTTGATGGACACTTCAGTTGTTTCTACCTTTTGGCAATTGTGGATAATGCATCTGTGAACAAGTCTGGTGTACAAGTCTGTTTGAATCCCTGTTTTCAGTTATTTTCAGTATATACCTAGGAGTGCAGTTGCTGGTTCATGTACTAATTCCATGTTTAACATTTTCAGGAACCACTCAATTGTTTTCCACAGTGGCTGCACTATTTTGCATTCCACCCAGCAAAGTACAACATTTCCAGTTTATCCACATCCTAGCCACTACTTACCATTTTCCATTTTGTTGGTAATAGCCATTCTTGTGGGTGCAAAGTGATATCTCCATGTGGTTTTGATTTGCATTTCCCTAGTGACTAATGATACTGAACATCTTTTTATTTCCTATTGGCCATTTGTATATCATCATTGGAGAAATATCTATTCAAGTCTATTGCCCATTTTTCAGTTGGGTTGTTAGTTTCTTGTTGTGTTACAGGAGTTCTTTATATATTCTGGTTATTTATCTGATATGATTTTCAAATTTTTTTTTCCATTTTATGAGTTGTCTTTTCACTCTTGTTTACTAGTGTCCTTTGATGTATAAAAGGTTTTAATTTTGATGAAGTCCAATTTATTTATTTTCTTTTTCTGCCTGCGCTTTTAGTGTCATACTTAAGAAAGTATTGGCAAATCAAAGGTCGTGAAGATTTCCCTCTCTGTTTTATTATAAGAATTTTATAGGTTTAGCTCTTCAATTTAGGCCTTTGATCTGTTTTGAATTTATTTTTATATATGATGCAAAGTAGGAGTCCAGCTTCATTCTTTTGCATGTGGATAGCTTGTTTTTCCCTGCATCAATTGTTGAAAAGACTGTGCTTTCCAAATTGGGTGTTCTTTCTATCCTTATCAAAAATCAGTTGACCATATATATATATATAAGGGTTTATTTCTAGGCTTTCTATTCTATTCCATTTGTCTATTTGTCTATCTTCATGCCGGTACCATGTGTTTTTCTTCCCCACTTGTAGCCTTGGGTGAGATAGGCAGAGTGCCTTCTGTGGAACAGGTGTTTTGCTAGTTCACACTCTGCAAGTGTCACCATCTTAGTGTTAGTTTTTCGACTTCATATTAGGTTCCTTGAACTGACCTCCCTTGCTTGTGGTCACAGCATTCTTTCATATACTTTGAAGACTATGCTAGTTGAAATCCAGGCTATAGCCTGCTATGAATAAGTAGATGCCTTCAGAATAAATTTTGATCCAGCACTCTCTTATCTTGTAGAACTGTATTTACTCATCTTGTCTGACTTCTGTTTTTCTTCTCTACTGCTAGTTAAAGCATGCTTTAAATACGTTTTTAATATATTGTTGTGCATTTTCAAATGTTCTTTACCAGGAAAGGATTCTCTGCACATCTGGTTCACCATATGAAAATTGAGAAGACTTTTAGAATCAGTTTTGTAATCCATTCTTGATAATATGCTTGTATATAATTAGAAATTATAACTTGCAGCATTTACCTAAATTTTTCCTAGCAGCTTTCGTTTTAGTTACATTACGTGTTTTTATAATTTTCTGTAAGGCTATTATTATGTTACTGTGTTGGCAATTTGGATGTGGTAACATCATTTTTTGGTTGCCAATATTATGAAGCGGTTGTTAATATGTTGCATTTTGAAACAGTAAATGCCCTTAAAAATGAGTACAAATCAAGAAATAGCATAGATAACACTTCACTTTTCTTTGGAAGTTGCAACTTATATAGGAGAGATGTCCATAGAAAATTGTCCATTCTCTCTGTTATTTGAGAGAACAATTTGTAGTTTATTAAGTAGATTATTTTAATAAGTATTTTTGACTTTTTCCGTTTCTCAGCTTTACAGTCTTTAATATTGTTGTGTTTGATTTTTTCTTTTGCAGGTTTTCTTTAGGTGATGCTAGGAGGCCTCTTCATGAGACAGCAGTTTTGATAGAAGATGTGGTACACACTCAGTTAATCAATCTGGTAAGAGCATATGTGTTATTTGGTACCTTTCCTCTGCATTCTGCTTATATTGGGATTTCAACTGAACACTTTTTTTTAAAGATTATATGTACATTTAGAATTTTTTTTGTCAGCCTTATTGAGGTATAATTTACATATAACAAAATTTCACCAGTTTAAGTGCATAATTCATTGAGGTTTGACAACTGAATATTGTCATGTGCCTACCCACACAGTTATGATATAGAACATTTCTATCATCCAAAAAAGTTCCCTTGTGTCCCTTTATAATCACTTCTTTCAGCCACCCCCTAACCTCTGGCAACATCGATCTATTTTCTATCACCATATCAGTATAGCTTTTCCAGAACTCTTTTAAAACTTTTTTATTTTGGGGGCCAGCCCGGTGGCAGTGGTTAAGTGCTCACGTTCCGCATATAAAAAGTAGAGGAAGATGGGCATGTATGTTAGCTCGGGGCTAGTCTTCCTCAGCAAAAAGAGGAGGATTGGCAGCGGATGTTAGCTCGGGGCTAATCTTCCTCAAAAAGAAAAAGAAGTTTTTTATTTTGAATTTTTGACTTAGAGAAGAGTTGCACAAATAGTACAGAGAATTCCCAGATACCCTTCAGCTTCCTCTGTTAACATCTTACGTAATCATAGTACAATGATCAAAACCAGGAAATAACATTGGTACAATACTATTAATAAAATTAGCAACCTTCTTTGAATTTTATCAGTTTTCCCATTAATGTCCCTTTTCTGTTTCAGGAGCCAGTCCAGGATAACACGTTGTAGTTAGTCATCATGTCTTTATAGTCCTCTCCTATCTATGACAGTTCCTCAGTCTTTGCTTGTCTTTCGTGACCTTGTCATTTTTGAAAAGTACTAGATGGTTATTTTGTAGAATGCCCTTCTTTTTCAGTTGGTTTGATGTTTTCTTATGTTTAGAATGTGGCTATACGTTTTTGGCCAGAATACCACAGAAGGAATGGATCCTTCTTTGTGTATCATATCAACAGGTTCAGGTTGTTGATGTCTTATTTGTGGTCATAACCCTAACTTGATTAAGGTGATATATGCTGAGTTTTTCCACTGTAATGAAGTTACTGGGTTTTTTTCATTTTATTGTTAGCAAATATCTTAGGGGAGATATATTGTGACTGTGCACATATTCTCTTTCTTTGAGAATCTTTGCCTGTTAATTTTAACATTCATCAGTGGATCTTGTCTGAGACAGTTATTACTGTGCTATTTGCCTAATAGTGGTTTTCTATTTCCTTCTTTTGTTTTATGTTTTTTTAATTGCAATTCTTCTGAAAGGAATAGCTGTCTTTTACCACCAATTACTTATGCAGTTTTTAATTTATATACATATTGACTAATATGTATTTAAATTTTATTCTTAGGATCATTATGTAGTAATATTATTTATTTTTATTGCTCAAGTAGTTCCAACGTTGGCCGTTAGGAACTCTTTCATATCCTTTCCCCATCTTTATGTCAGGTTCTTGGTCTTATATTCCACATATATTAGTGGAATATCAGTCCTTTGTGGTATATGACACAAATATATTTTTCCAGTGTGTCAGTTATCTTTTGACTTTGTTTTTGTGGCCTTTTTTGAGCATGTGAGTATTTTTATTTTAACATAGTCAAGTGCCGCCATCTTTTGTTGCCTTTGGATTTTGACTCATAGTTAGACTTTCCTTATACGTAGTTTAAAGAGTAATTCATCCAAGTGGCCTTCTAAGTACTTGTATGGTTTCATTTTTTAACATTTCGATCTCTAGTCGATTTGTAGTTTTCCTTATTATTGTGTGAGATATGGATCTAATTTTATTTTTTTCCAAATGATTATCCAGTTACACCATCACCATTTATTAAAAAGTCCATATTTTCCCTAATGATTTGAGATGCCTCCTTTGTCATATACTAACTTAGCATATGTATTGAGATCTATTTCTGATTTGATATTCTATACCAATGTTTTATTTGTCTATGCATGTACTAGTTTGACAGTTTTAATTATATAGGGTTTGTGGTATATTTTAAACATTGTTACTGCTAGACTCCCCTTGTAATTTTTCTTTCTTAGTGTATTCCTATTCTTGTATGTTTATTTTTCTGTAAGAGTGTTATTATTAGATTTTATAGTTCTGTAAAATAGCTTGTTGGTATTTGTATTGAAATTGCATGAATTTATAAATTAGTTTAGAACTACATCTTAAGAATGTTGAATCAGTCTAAGAATAGGGGTTATCTTTACATTTTTTCAAGACTATTTTTATATCTTTCATGAGTGTTTTAACATTTTTCTTCTATAGGCTTTACATATTTCTTGTTAGATTTAGTCCTATTTAATCTTCTACATTGTTATTGCAAATGGGCTTTCTCTATAGTAATGAAAACATCTGACATTTACTGAAATACATAAATCTACAGATTCAAGAAGCTGAGAAAACTCCAAACAAGTTAAACCCAAAGAAATGAATGTTCAGACTGCTGAATACTAAAGATATAAAATAAATCTTGAAAGCACCTAGATTTATTACCATAAGGGAGCAATGATTTGAAAGACAGGAGAATTTTCATTAGAAAACATGGAGACCGGAAGGAAATGACACAGCATTTTGAAGTACTGGATATAGAATTCTCAGTTGGCAGTTATTTTTCTCTGACTCCGTGTTCACATGGCCTTCTTTCCTTTGTTTCTGTGTTTGTATGTGTCCTCCCTTCTTACAAAAGCATCAGATATTTACTAGTTAGTGCAATTGCTATCATATGTATTAACTCTATACGTGCTGTTATCTACACTTCACAGTGTTGTAGCTTTTCCTCTAAAGAACCATATGTCTTTTAAAAAAATAAAGTAAGTTTGTGTAATCTTTCACATTCACCCACATATTTACCATTTTTCATGCTCATCATTCTTTCTTAGAGATCTGAGTTGGCATTTCCATCATTTCCTTCAAGCTGAAGACCTCTAACGTTTTTGGTAGCACAGATGTGCCAGTGATGAATTCTCTTAAGTTTCTTTGATCTGAACATATCTCTTTGTCACCTTTGTTCTTGAGATTTATCTTTTTTATATGTGGAATTCTAGTTATAGTCTTTTCCTTTTAGCTGTCCGAGTGTCCCACTCTGGTACTTTCCAGCATACTTTAGTTTCTGATGACAGGTAAGCTGCTGCTATCTTGTTACCCTGTATATAACATGTTGTCTTTCTCTGGCTAATTTCAAGATTGTTCTCTCTGTCAATGGGCCTCAGCAGTTTGATGTGTCTAGGACTCATTTTCTTCATGATTGTCTCGCTTGCAAGTTTGTTGATCTTGTTGCATCCGTAGACTGTTTTTCCACCAATTTACAGAAGTTTTCAGCCATTATTTTTTCCCATGTCTTTCATTCTAGGATTTCAATTATATGTGTGTTGGACTATTTGTTTTGTTTCACAGATCTCTGAGGGCCTCTAAATTTTCTTCAAACTTTTTCCCCTTCTGGTTTTTTGTTGTTTTGTTTGGCTTTGGTAGTTTCTATTGATTTATCTTTAAGTTCACTGATTCTTCTGTTAATCTTTACTCTGCTATTTAGTCAATGTAGTATATTTTTCATTTTATTCTTAATATTTTCTATTATACTGCTTGAAAATGTATCTTATTGGGTTGTAATACTGCTTTTTGAATTATGGATACACATTTTTATATTGTTCTTCCACTTTAAATATAGAAATTGAAACTTCTATATTTTTATATATATCTATATCTATATCTTGCTGATGACCATTACAATGTATAAACAAGAAATAGCTTATGTCTTTACTGTTAATGAAAGAGCCTCTTATTACAAAGTATGCTCACCCCTCCTTCCTCATGTAATATTTTGATATTAGTTTTGATTTCTCTTTGTGAGATTGACCCTGTCCAGACGTCACTAAGTGTAAAGTTGAATGAGAGACCTTGCTAGAGGAAGGCTTTGCTATTTTTTCTTTTTGCCATATCAAGGCATGTATCAGAGTGAGTTCTTCAGATGAAAGAAAGAGCAATTCAGAAATGTTTTGAAAAGTTTGTTTCTTTTTACCATTGAATGTAAAATAATGTAGCCATTATGATTTGTGTGTGTGTGTGTGTGTGTGTTTTATGCTCTGTTTTGTATTTCTCTATCCATTTACCTAAGAACATTTTTTTCCTTTAATTTTTCTCCATGTTTATTGAAATATTATTGACATATAGCATTGTGTACATATAACAATGAGATGATTTATATTTGTTATAAGTATGTTATAATATATGCTATTGTGAAATGATTACCACAATAAGGTTAGTTAACGCAACCATTACCTCTCATAGTCAATGTTTTTGTGTGTGTGTGATGAAAACATTTAGTATCTACAGTTTTAGCAACTTTCAAGTGTACAGTACAGTATTGTTAACTATATTCACCATGCTGTACATTACATCATTAGAACTGATTCATCGTATAATTAGAAGTTTACACCCTTTGACCACATTCTCTCATTTCTCCCACCCCTCAGCCTCTGGCAACCACCAGTCTACTCTCTGTTTCTGTGAGTTCACTTTTTTTTAGATCTATAAGTAATGAGATGATACACTGTATGTCTTTCTCTGTCTGACTTACTTCATTTAGCACGATGCTCTCAAAGTTTATCCATGTTGTTGCAACTGGCAGGAATCATTCCTTTTTGTGGCTGCATAATATTCCATTATTTATATATACCACATTTTCTTTTTCCATTCATCCATGATCGATACTTAGGTTGTTTCTATGCCTTGGCTATTGTAAGTAAAGCTTCAGTGTACCTGGTTGTATAGATAATGCTTCAAGATACCAATTTCATTTCTTTTGGATATATACCCAGAAGTAGGATTGATGGATCATATGGTATTTCTACTTTTAATTTTTTTGAGAACCCTCCATACTGTTTTCTGTAGTGACTGTATCAATTTACATTCCTACCAACGGTGTGCAAGGGTTCTCTTTTCTCCATATCCTTGCTGAAATCTGTTAGCGCTTTTTTTTTTCCTGGTGAGGAAGATTGGCCCTGAGCTAACTTCTGTTGCCAATCTTCCCATTTTTGCTTGAGGAACATTGACCCTGAGCTAATATCTGTGCCAGTCTTCCTCTACTTTTTATGTGGGACACCGTTAAGTCACAGCATGGCTTAATGAGCAGCGTGTAGATCTGCACCTGGGATCTGAACCTGCAACTCCTGAACCAATGAAGCAGAGATTGTGAACTTAACCGCTACGCCACTGGGCCAGCCCCTCATGTATTTTTTATAATAGCCATTCTAACAGATGTGAGGTGATGTCTCTTTGTGATTTTGATTTGCATTTCTCTGATGATACATGATGTTGAGCATCTTTCCATGTATTTCTTGGCCATTTGTGTATCTTTGTTGGAAAAATGTTTGAGTCCTTTTCCATTTTGTTCAGTTTACCAACACTTTCATGTTTATCTTTTGTTAAATCTCAGTGAGGAAAACAGAGAGGAAATTATTATTTCCAGTTTGAATGGCCAAGTATAGAGAGACAACTTGGCCAGAGTCACAAGCTTATTAAGTGCTGGGGTTAGAACCAGAATTGAGGCCTCCTGACTCTCTTTCTGTGCAGTTTTGGGGGGTGGGGGTTACTTTAATTTTTTGCTGTAGAGTTTTATGATACTCCTGTGTATTTTGGATATTAACCCCTTATCAGATATGGTTCACAAATATTTTCTTCCATTCCACAGCTCTTTTTGTGTGTGCCTGGTAAGCATACCCAGATTCATACTGCTTTTGTGTTTAGGGTAGGAGGTACTGTTGGAAAATAAAAACTATGACGCTCACTGCCAGATTCTTGTATTTTGAGTTCTGATTTCCTTCTCAAGTCCACCTGCTACCATTTACTGTTCAGAATCCTCAGATGGTTGCTGCATGCGTTCTCTCCAGGGTTTTCATTGCTTTCAATGGGAGGAGCAGTGTGGAGTGTGCTTACTCCATCTTAACCCCTTAGATATTTGATTTTAATCGTTTTTCTAAACATTGTTGGATCACCTGAGTCAATGAATCCAATTTGTTTTCATTAAAAAAAAATCTTTTTAATTGAGATATACTTGGCGTATAACATGATGATATAGGTTTCAGGAGTTCAACATAATGATTTGATATTTGTATCAAAGTGATTCAATATTAGTGCATCAGAATAATAGTACATTTTTATCATAGCATATTTATTCCATGATGTTACGTAGGAATTGCTATTTCTGATATTGATAGAAAGTAAAAGTACATTCCTTCCAAGTAGGGATTCATTTGCAACAAAGTGAAGTAGTTTATTAATTCCAGATTTAAGCTTCTCAATTACACAGAACTTGCTTGTTTGGTTACCTTTGATGGTAGTCTCCTGATATTCTTAAAGCTTATTCATCTGGTTCTCTTAGTTTTAACCTGTGTGTCAGATAAGTCTTTTGATAGTTTTTGAAACTATTTTTATTTATTGTTTGTAACATCCATGTTGTGTTATGGTGTCGCTTGGTGATATCTGGTTGCAGCTCAGACGTGCACAGGGCTGCTATGGAGATGAGGCTGCTATAGAGATGAGGCTGTTATGGAGATGAGGCTGCTACAGAGATGAGGCTGCTATAGAGATGAGGCTGCTATAGAGATGAGGCTGTTACGGAGATGAGGCTGTTACAGAGTTGAGGCTGCCACAGAGATGAGGCTGCTACAGAGATGAGGCTGCTGTAGAGACGAGGCTGCTACAGAGATGAGGCTG